>NC_064753.1:20896199-21196199 GCF_011397635.1 Epinephelus fuscoguttatus | reverse complement strand
CTTCTTATTAAAAGCTTCCATATCTATCATGTATTCTATTATTATGGTAAAAGATTTTTTTATGCATACTTTAAAATGATTGGACACAATAGTATGTACTCTACATCCGTGACTGGATGTAAGATTCAATTGTAAGATGTGACATGTAATTGTGAGTAATTTATTAAGATGACAATGACACAGGGAGCTGTGAAAAGGGAGGGATGTGTATAAAGGACTGACAGGGCAGAAAGGAAAACAGACTCATCCATTTCACATGCACTCACACAATACATAATCATTTGTTATACTATATGGCCCCATAAGTTGGGGTCTCAGTAGCATTCCCAGGGTTTGGTGCCTTTGTGTTTTAGAAGCAGAAATATTGATGCCTGCTTTTAGAGTCTCGAGGCCCGGGCAATATTTTTAGACTACATCACATACACGTTACATATACACAATATATATATTGATATTTTAAAATCGCCTCTAAACTACTATAGACTACTAACATACTAAACTACAAAACAAACTACTGCTCTAATAAAGTTAAATAAAGTGTTGTTGTAATGACATAAATCAAAAGGGAACAACTGGTGCTTTGATTCTGAAGTACCCGGCTCTTGGGCCGGAAAGTGTTGATGAACATGAATATTTTGGTCAACAGTTAGATATGAGTGGTTAGTGCATCGCTGTCAGCTGTAAGGATATATTCACTGTGAGCGGGAAACAAACTAACAACTCTCCAGGTTCATTCATTCACTCAATATCCGTAACTGCTTATCCTGTTGAGGGTTGCCAGAGGTATCCTAGCTAACACTAAGCACGCTCTCAGTCACACCTACGGGCAATTTAGAGTCACCAAGTAACCTGCATGTCTTTGGACTGTGGGAGGAAGCCAGAGAACCCGGAAAAACATGCAAACTCCTCAAAGTATGCCCCCAGCTGGACAGCCAGTTTGAACCTGGAACCCTCCTGCTGTGAGACGACAGTGCTAAACACTGCATCACTGTGCCGCCCCTAGCTCTCAAGTTCATATATTAGTAATATCTGCAAGTTGCACTGGTGATCCATGGTCATAAGAAGCAACTAAATGGTCACAGCCTGGAACCCTGCAGATCCGAAACCACGTGCCTTGCCTGTTCACACACTATCGCCCAGGAGAGTGGTCTGGATGGATTGAGGATGGACGTTGCATGTGATATACAGATTCATATTTGTGATGGTGACTTAAAAAAATGTTGTGACATATTTATAACCAACGTTCATGATAGAGTCATGTTATACATCCCACTTGGAACAAGCCATGATCACTTGAGTATAACCAATATATCACCCACCCCTATTTTAGGGTAGGGCTGTACACAAATCAGAAATATATCAGTCGAATCAGATTTTCTGATCCTTTTTTTCCCATATAGTGTTTTAAAGTCGGAAGGCGGTTCAGTGGGCCGTTCAGAACAGTGACATTCATGTAATATAGTAAACAAGCTAACTCATTAACGACAGATCGGAAATGTGCAACATTTTTTGCAGACACTAGAATTCACCACCTCTATGCAGAGAAAATAACGTGATTTCGGAGCCTTACAGGGCAAAGCCTCTCCTCCTCTGGTCAGCTGCCTCGGCGTATGCAGCTGCCTGTACCAAAGAGCAGCGTGAAAGTACAGAGTACTCACTCTGCAGCAAAATCAGGGGGCCGAAACATCCCCAGAAGTGCACTGCAAACTGACTGGCAAGAAACACAAGCAAAAAGGACTGCTTGACTTGAAGAATCTCAGTCGACTGAGGGGTCGAATCTCTGACTTTCAGGGGGCAGGCCTATTTTAGACTGTTCATTACTGATTAATGCTGACTGATTTGCTCTTGCTGATTTGTAACTTCAGTTCAAGTTAAACTGAGATGGAAGTCAGTAGGCATAAAAAAGACAGGGTTTGTACACCATTTTTTCTTTTACATCTTTATTTAAACTGTTACAGTGTCAGTCAGTCTGTCGAGTTTATCTGCTTGAAACTTCATGATTACGTGTTATTGCTTGTGAGCATCAGGGGGTGTGTGATTGATAAGGGGGACATGGACGTGTGTGTATGACACATGTTCTCAGTGTGTGTGTGTGTGTGTATGTGTGTGTGTATGAGGGGGCCTGACAGAGGCAGAGAGATGGCAAAGAGAGGGATGGAGGTCTGAACGATGGGGCACAGTGTGACTGAATCGACACATTTATTACAGGCCACACATGCAAAAACAGAGAGCAGTAGATTTGTACACGTTTCCACCCTCCCATAAAAACACACAAATGTACACACAAAGATAAACCCACACATATTGTCCACCTTATCTATAATTTTCAAGTATATGGAAAAAATATGTAACAAAAGCTTATTCTGTTTGAGACTGGAGTGTGTGTGTGTGTGTGTGTGTGTGTGTGTGTGTGTGTGTGTGTGTGTGTGTGTGTGTGTTTATGTGCGTTTGTGTGTGTGTTTGCTAAAGGGAATTCAATTCTGAATAGCAATGAGAAAAGCATAGGGCCATAATTTAATGCATCCTAAATGTCTGCAATTATGTGTCTGGATGGGTGTGTGCATGCATCAGTGTTGTGTTCACGTGAATGTGTATGTATACATACACCGCACATACATGTGTACATACACATTTCTGTGTGTGTACAGGCGCATGTATCCAATGTATGCAAATCTCAGCTGCTTAATGATAATGTATGTGATAATAGCGTGGTACTAATTAATTTATAACTTTGCACTGAGGAGGCTGTTCCAGTGGCTAATATGATTCTATTACAGCAATTAGCCCACAATGACACTGGCTAGGTCACTCACACACAGACACACACCTTACAGTATGCAAATCTCACTCTGTCAGTGTGTTTCACCCGATCTTGCCTGTCCCCATGTTTCATTTTTACTATGTCCTGCCTCTGTCTCTTTTCCGTATTGTCTTGATCATATTGACCGCCTCCACTAACACCAGGAAATGAATACACTTCTATAAAATAAAACCTTGGAGACTTTTAGAGAATAAAAGCAAACTGGGCAGAGGCTCTGTTTTTCGCACCATGGGCCATATGCTTTATGTGTGAGGCTATTGTTTAGATCATTACCTAAAATCAAGAGATCTGTCGGACTCCTTGACTTTAACTTTGACTCAGCAGCACTGACAGCCAACTGACGGCAGAGGCCAACTATTAACCAGCTGCTGCCAGCCTCCTGCCAGCCAGTCACTTGGGAAACTTGGCTAGACTGCTGGCACAATCACCCTGGCTGCACAGTTCAGTAGTAAAAAAACAATGCCAACAACCACAGCCAACAGGTAGCCAAGAGAACAGCAGCGCTGAGTGTTTATCTGTCCCACCAACAAGTTTGTTTATAACCACCAATGGAATAATTTAAGTCTTCTTTATGGTTATTTATCAGCGGCTTTTGTCTTTTGCTGTTTATGTATTGTCTCTGTGCACTGGCACAGATGTGTGAATTCATGCATCTGTGATTAACAAGTATCTTTCATTTTAAGTGTGCACTTGTATGTAAGAGAATGTGTACTTACTGTCTTCTGCGGTGCGCAGGGTTGCCCAGGGGCCGACTGTCTGCCCATGTGTGTGTGAGACCACCACTCTAAACATGTACTGGGAGTACGGTGACAGGCCCTCGACATGGTAGGAATAGGTGTCTGTTGCGTTCTCTATAAGCCTAGGAGTTAAAGGACACAAACATACATTTACTGACACACATTTAGATCTGGCCAAAATGTGCTACGCTAGATACTAGATTATTCTAGATGCAGGGTTCCTCATGAAAAATGATCTGTTAGTCTATCTAGAGTTTGTTGTGACAAAAACATGACCAAATTTGTCACCATTAGTCTTGTTTACCGTTGTGATGGATTTCCTTTATCATGACCATATCTTTCGTGTTATGTTATTGACAGTTTTACAAGTCGTTACTGTCTACTTTAGCCCAAGTTTTTCCTTTTTAACTTTATCCTCCATCTCCTGTTTTGCCCTTTGATGCCTGATCTTGGATATTCAGTGGTGAACAGCTCCCCATTATGTGCTGGTCAGCTAAGGTAAGTCCACATATAACCACAGTTACAATGGAAAACAGACCTGTACTTTCTGCTGCTAACTATTTCACATTTTAGCCAGTTTTATCCCTTATACTGAACGTGCAGCGATTATTTGAACTGTGTAGGAATTTTGTGAAGAGGTGAAGAGTAGGAAATGAAAATGACAAAGATCTGAACAACCACAAAGGAGTTGTTAAGTATTCAGTAGCAAAAAGCTACTTGTACAGAAAAATGTTGTGATGAACGTATTGTGTATGAAACAGAAGATTTTGCTTAAATATGGTTTTTTTTTCCTCTGTAAATGGGAAAGTCTAATGTGTCTCAGACATAAATACATCTCATACAGACTTTAATCTCGTTGTAACTGTTTTATTTGTTCTAATGTGTTCTTTCTAAATTAATTTTATTTTAAGTGTGCTGTTATAAAAGTGTCAAGAGACACCTTTCACATGGTCACTAAACAGGGACTATCTTCACATTTTGTACAATATCTGTAGAGCTTTTTATCACATTCCCGTGTCACACCTGATCCCATCTCATATAACAATACAAAGGAATCTGGGAAAAAGTAAAAGAATATTGTCATAAATGAGGGACCGTTGACCATTTAGCATCAGATGGATAGAAGGGATGAATGAATGAATAAATCAGGGAACAATGAGATTTCCATAGCAGAGGAGGAGGAGGGCATGGCTGTCTGATATATAATACATGTAGCTAGTCATTTATTTATTACCACAGAATGAGAGCCTCCTCTTCTTGGATTAAATTGCAATTTGTTGTCAGGAAGCATGTAATGAATACATATCAGATGCACACCCTCTCTCTCTTTTTATTCCATCACATTTTCTCTACCTCTCTCTGCTCTTTGATTTTTTTGTCTTTTTGACTCTACCCCCGTCTCTCCAGCTCATTTCCTCTCTGTTTTTCTGATGGTCTGTCATATTGATGTGACATATTCAGCTGTGCTGTATAATGTACCCCTTTATATGTACATGTGTATGCATATGTGTGTACACATTTTTTAGGTGCGCATATACATTATGTGAAACGTATCTTTCAGTGTTGCATGTGTCACTCTCTCATTGCTTTTTATTAACATATGCCTCTGTCTCACACCACTTGCATGTGCTGTGGCCAACTGTGTGCAAACTCTGTATCTACTGTGTCTGTGCATTTTTAAAGCCTAAAAATAAATGAATCTAAAACTCACTCTCACCTTTTTACAGGCCTCTGAGGGGACGTCCTCATTTGCAGGCTGTAACGGAGTGGGCCGGGTGCGTTGGAGTGGGCAGGGGCGGACCAGGACACATTCAGGCTGCTACTAGTTGCATGAGCCAACCTCAGAGGTGACAACCCATCTGGAGCTACAAAAGGGAAACAGACAAGATGGTGAGAGACAGGAGGAAAGAACAGGTGATGAAGGATGGAGGTGATGAAAAACAAGGTAAGAGGAATGAAATGAGGATAGAAAAGAGATCAAGAAAAACAGAGAGAACAAAAAAAAAACATTGACATTAATCTAATTAATCAACTGCATACTGAATGAATGACACCTGCCCTCCATCTAGATATGGTTCTGCTTATAGTGTACAGAGTACAAAAAGAAGAGATGATTGAGGAAAGAGGAGACAGGAGTGAAGAGAGAGAACAAAAGAGGAAAAAACACAACAGCAAAAGAAAAAAAATCCTTATAAAAGGAGGCTGTGAGTGCCAAAAAGAGTTCAGATTTACGGATATTCACCCACTACAACGTCTCTCTCATACACACACACAAGTATACACACACACAAAGCATTGTGACCCCACTCTCTCAACAGTGCCCCTCTTTTCCAGCTGAGCATGATAGCATAGTGCTAGTGTTGGAAAATCAGTAAAAACATCTTGATTCAGTGTGATAGCTGTGCTCTTAACGGAGAACGGAGAAGATGCGGGGAAAGACGGAATAAGAAAGAGATAAGGACAACAAATAGAAGGAGGAAATGAGAGTGACTGTAGTGTTGACTATGTGAAATAAGAGTAGGCCCTCCGATGTATAAAGTGACCCTTCAATCAAACACACTGCTCTCTTTCCACTACAACAAGACTGATTGCTGAAGACATCTTATCCTAAAGATGGCTGTTACAAACACACACACTCACACACACCCACACACACACACACACACACACACACACACACAATATGTGAAAAAAGCCTCCAAATGCTATTTCAACACTGGTTCAAATTTAAAACCAGTCGTAGTTCACTCACATAAATCTTCACATTAATCCACATTCTTTACCTTAGTACAGTGCATATACATAGAAACACACATTTAAAAAACATCACACAATCCCCCCAAAGTGTGTGTGTGTGTCTGTCTTTGTGCATTTTTGTTAAAGGCCCTGACTCTATTTGCAGTTTTGTCACTTCCCTCACATCCAGTTTGTCTCCTCCTCTGAGTTGCTGACTCATTTCTTATCAATCTGTTTAGAAGAGGGACAGATTGGACAACTGAAAATGCAGCAACAAAAACAAAAAACGAATCAGTTGGAATGGACATAAAATAAAATAATGTTAAAGCAAGATCCAGCTTTAAGTGTTGCCTACAATCAGTACTTATGGAAATAATTCAGTCTGTGTTTCTTCTAAGTTTCTTATCAATTTCCTATATATTTTATTAAACTGACATCTTATGCAACTTGTAGATCTAAATCACTAGGGATTTTTACAAGCCTAATGTTTTTTGTTTTTTTTAATTTTAACAGCTAAAAAAGGTAAGATTACTGCATTATTGAATTTTAATCAATAAAATATGTTTAATGCCCATCTGTGGTTTCTATTTTTTAATAAAATAGACTCTCCAGTAGATCAGCAAAATTGTCATTCCCCGAGTGTGTAATTCTTGAAACACGAGTTGATTTCTGCCTCTCTGACACACACACACACACACACACGCACACACACACACGTACGCACACACGTACGCACACACAAAACACATACATCACAAAGACACACACTGTTGGTGAGCCTGTGTCTCTCTCATGCTGTGTTAGCAGGTACAATATCAGAGGTGTCACTAATCGTTTTAAACTATGCACTTTTATGTTCACTTCTCTCTCTCTGCTCTCCTCCTCCTCTGCTCTTCTGTCTCTTGCTCCACTATCTTCTCTCTGTTCTTTCATAGAACAAGGACGCATCAAGACAGTTTGCCTTAAAGAAGTCTAAAGAGATGCCAGAGGCACAGAGGTAGAAAGAGAGATAGAAAGAGAGGAAACGTCTGGTATTTAAAATTTATACTTTCTTATGCCTTTGTTTTGAACTTGAACAGTAGAACTTTCCGAAGTCTGTCTTTTGTTGTTCTCTAACTGAGACATGGGTGTGGTGTGCGTGTGTGTGTGTGCAGATGTATTCAACACTTTTGTTAACATTAGGTAAAGTGGGAAAATGTGTGTCTATAGGTGTGTGTGTGTGTGTTGCCGCCTGGTTACCATTATCTCCAGACTGCTCTGATCAGCTTTGACATTTATCAGTATGCACAATCAGCCTCTATTCTACACAATTACAAACACACACACACCCAACACACACACAAAAAACTGTGCGCTGTGTAAATCAGAAATATGTGTTCAGACCATTAAGTAAAATCAATGGTGTGTGTGTGTGTGTGTGTGTGTGTGTGTGTGTGTGTGTCTGTGTTTGTCACTGCTACTCATTGAATAATTGTTTTTTTTTTCTTTTGCATAGCAAGCTATAAAAATGAACCTTTCCAGTTCATAAGAATGGCAATTAAAATCAGAGTAATGAGATAAAAATGTTACAATGGTTCACAGCTTGTGTGTCGAGTTGAAAACAAAGCTACAATTATAGCCATTTAAGTCATATCATACACGAGTTAGTGGAGGACAAAAGTGCCTTATCATAATAGAGGCCGTAACCCCACTATCGTACTCTTGTATTTTCTAAGTATGTGATCAAAAATCTGTTTGCACATGTGTATTTCCAATGAAAATCAAGTTTGTGAGGTGAATGTTTTTGTGTGTGTGTACCTGCTGGGTGCGTGGTAACATTCAGTGGCAGGCTCTCAACACAACCCAGTGTGTTACAGCCTCTGATCCAGAAGCTGTAGTTGGTGTAAGGCTGCAGGTCGGTCACCGACAACCAGCTGCCCGCTGCTGTACTTCCATCCAACACACCATCACCATCTAAGAGACAGAGAGAGTCACACAAAGACAGACGTGTAAGGTCTTAGGCCAAGCATGGTGTATATACTCACCTAGTGAGGAGGAGGAGGAGGACATAAATTTATTGCATATTTGATTGATTTCTTGGCAAGCAATTACTGTGATGGCCGGAAAAAGCGATTCATAAAAGACACTGACAATTCTCATTGGTTGGTCAGTCGCTTGTCTTACTTTCATAAGGTCCTGTGTCTACCACAATGATTTTGTCCTAGCCAAAAGTGCCAGGTGCCCATCTGAAAACTAGGTAGGAGCAGTGGAGGGCTTTGAAGGCACAGCATGTTTTTAGCAGACACTTCAATTGCATCTGGTTACCATGATAGTGAATATCTGCAAAAGTAAAAATGACAGAAGAGGAAGAGTATTTAGTCTGGATGAATGGAAGGCTGAAGCACGTAGGAAGACGGACCCGCCAGTCTATGAGGCCAGCAGCATTATGTTTTTCCTCATTGTTGTTCAGTAACTTTTGTAAATGTAGGCTGTGACAGTTGGTCTTTGTGGCATTTGTCACGGTATTTGTACCCAAAGTTGAAAAACTCAGCGTCCAGCAAAAAACATAACAAGCTCTCAACACCTCGTCATGCTGCTGGCATGAATACATGGTGCTCCCATTGCAAAAAACAACAACAACAAAAAAACCACTTTGGTTGACACATAAAACTTTCAGACAAACTCCCGCACATAGTCTAACCTGCAAAAATAATAAATTTACTGCTGCATTTCAGTGAAATATAAACTTATTGTGACACCAAAAGGTCGTGATAAATTCATAATTTTTGCAAGTTAGACAGTGTGCGGGAGTTTGTCTGAAAGTTGGGACCTGATCATCCCTCTCCTACGCACCTGTTTTCAAATAGCTGTGCAGAGGATTATTTTTCTCTGGACACACAACACTACCACGTAACATGCACTCAGTCCGCTGTGGCCAGTTTAGTTAGTTTAGTTAGTTAGAGATAACGCACATTTTTTTTCCTACATCAACAAATCAACTGGTTGATGTCGAGTTTCGGATTTCAATCGACAAAAATTTTCTTTGGTTGACCACAGTCCTTAAAGATTCATTGAAAAACAGAGAGAAAATGGAGGAGAATGAGTGAGAGTTCAAGAGAGGGGAATACTGACTGAGATTAACTGAGAGTGATCAAAAGAGAGAGGTCTCTATAGCGAGGTTATGCAAGGATAGTCAAAGAAAAAGGATCAGAAAATTACACTATGTAAGCCTATCCAATATATTTAGATGGACACACACACATACACACACAAACACATATCAGTTTTGTGTGAACTGATGAAGGCAGTGTGTATCAAAGAATCAAGGGGTTGTGGGTAACTAGAGCGAAACACCATCTTTCTCTTTCTTCCACACCTCTTCTATCCTTCCCTCCACTCATTTTAATCTGTCTCTTCCTCTGTGAGGAGCAGATCAAAGTCCCTGACTCTGCGTGTGTGTCTGACAGAGAGAGACTTGGTGAATATGTGTGGGTTAAAGGATGATTGTGTGTTCTGCTGTTTCCCCATGCTCCTGTTCTCATCTTGTTCAATTTTCTTCTTCCCCTTTTCTTTCTATGTCCAGTTCTCCTCTTCTGTTTTGTTAGTCTCATCCGCTGTTTTGTTGTTCTTCATGTCTTATGTTGTTTTTACTCGCAATCTTTTCTAATACATCTATGGAAATATGAGCTTCTCATCTCTCCTCCTCTCTATATACTATTGTTTACCAATACATGTCTTTGTTCTCTCTTCCATCTTCACACCAATGTTTTGCTCTGGAATCCTATATCCTCTCCTCTCTCAAGTCACTGGCAAAAAAAAACACCTTGTCTTTTTCACACCGCTCTGGTTTTATTACTGCTTCTGTCACTTTCCCATTTCATGCCTGACTTTCAGTCTAAGTTGGCATTGTTGGTGAGGAGTGTGTTTGTCCGTGTGCACACACATATATGTCTCTACATTATCCTGTTTTACTCACCAAAAAAGAAATACTTAAACCTACTTTACTACCTAAAAAAAAACACTTGGCAGTCTTGATATCAGTGATAATATTGTACTGTACTAGAAGAAAGCAGCAGTGACGTGTATTATATAACAGACAGTATATCAAGAACTATGAATACCATTAAATAGGAAAACATGCAATACCGTGTAGTGTAATAGCAGTTTTTGTATTTTTCCATCTATTAGTTTTGTCCACCACAGTGGTAAGACACCTACAGAAAAAGGCTTTGACATTTTGACATGCCAAAATGTCTGCTGTGGGAAAGTTCTATTGTAGGGATACTCGACATGCTTTGCCCGGGGTCACTTCGGCAAAACGACAGGAGGCCAGGGGCAAGTCACAGCAGCCCTGCACAGGTCAGGTGTCCTAGGGGTGCTTCTAGAATTTGGGGCTTAGTGTGGACCTCTGTCAGGGGTCTGGAGACTTTGGCACTTTTTTTTGAATAAACAAGCTCTACATTGAGGCTTTGTTATGAACATTATTCACATTAAAAGAAAAGTTGAATTATTTTATTTTTTATTGTGAATTAAAAAATGGTTTCGAGGCCACCTAGCACTCTATCATGGGCCAAATTTGGCCTACAGGCCACAAATTGTGTGTCTGTGGTCTACTGCCTCCATTAATGACCATTTATTAACTATAATAATAACTTATTTGTGTCTTTTGATTGTGATCTGAATTGTGATTATTAAAAAGTCCCCCCATTTAGTGCCTGTTAAATTAATAACTTTACAGATTACAGATTCTGCTCCTCATTTTTGATGGAATGGTGCCTGACAGTGTCTGACAAGCTTTAAAAATAACCTTTCTTTATGCTTTGACAGCATTCGAGTGCATGAGTGAGACCTATAGAGAAGCAGCTTTTACTGTCCTCTCATTTATTACGTCCACATCGCCTCCATGACAGCCTGACCTGAGAGCATTACAGTCAGGTTACAAGAAAAAAGTCAATACACAGCTTTTTAGCTTAGTTTTTAAAGTTGGTTTATGTTATGGTGTCTTAGAAAACCCCTACATCTTAATAGCAATGTGTCTATTGCAAACCTGGGTTTTCTTAAAGCCACACAGAAGATGCAGCAGGTTAAGTAGACAGCTGAGGCTGTCTTTAAGGCAGACCCACCATGGACCCGTTTTTGTCTTTTTTATATGGAGGGCCAGGGGATTTTTCGAGAGATAGCAGGTCAACAGTATTATGCTACACAGAGGTGGTACAGCTTACATCATCTGAAAACAGGGAACCTGGAGATTAATTTGTGTGTCAATTTTTTTAAGTTACAAATTTGAACTAAACATTGTATTTTGGTTTGGTGTGTTGACCTTTGACCACCAAAATAAAACCGGTTCATCCTTGAGTTCGACATTTGTGCCAAATTTAAAGAAATTCCCTCCAGGTGTTTTCAAGTTATCATGTTCACGGGATGGACAGATAGACGTACAGACTTGCACACATAAAGAAGGTCAGACGGACAACCTGAAAAAATAACACAATACCTCCAGTCCTGGCTGTCACTGGCAAAAGATTGGTTTCACTACAATGAAATGGCTAACATTACCACGGGCACTAGCATCATCAAACATAAATACCATTGGGCTCATTGAATAGACGAGAGTCTCAGCTTTCCAGTCATACCAAATTTATGTAATTCCAAGATTGTTTAAGGATCCTTCCAATATGAAATAAAATAATAATTTCTATGCATGGAAAAAACTGCATGGTTTCAAGCAGAAACTGTATGGGATTAGCAAAAAGTGAGTATGTCTTTAAAGGGAAGACTTGTGGGTACTCACAGAACCCATTTTCATTTTCTTTCAGATGTCTTGAGGTGAAAAGTCAAGGGTCCCCTTTAAAAATGGCCATGCAAAGTTATTGAGCCACCTTCCCAACAAGTTTGCATGACCTGATTGGTACAAACGATTGCCTTAGGTCATCTAGTTTCATGATACCACTACCTAGCCATAAAAAATGGGCGCACAGCCTCTTAAAAACAGTTATGGTGGCCAAGATCGCCAGTGGTCACATGGGTCTCTTAAGGTTAAGACAAAATCTACATTTATGTTTGCCTGGTGAGCAAATAGTGAAATAGTGTAGTCAGATTTGAAAAGAATAGAATATGTAGAATATGGTATTCTGAAAACATGTTGCCTGGTGAAATTGTATATTACCTTTTGCGTGTGTGAGTGTGTGTGAGAGAGAGAAAGAAAGTTTGGCTGCACGTGTTACCTTTGCTTCTGTAGTACAGTGTGTAGCTGAGGTTCCCATTCGCTCTAGGTGGGGATGTCCAGCGGGCTCGGAGTGACCGAGAGCTCTGATTGGTCAGTTCCAACAGTATAGGGCCTTCTGGGGCCATCTCCAATGTACGCATCTCCACCTGATTTAAAGGGGAAAAGAAAAGACACACAAGCACACTTACGTTCAACTGCTCAAAAGAACAGACACGTAGGATTTGCTTCGCTTTACACATCTGATCCACATTACTTCTTTACTCCTCCTTTCTTTCTCTCTCCTGCCACATTCCTTTCCTATTCCACTAACTCTGCTCTTTTCCTCTTTCCACCATCATCCCGCTCTCTTCTTCTGTCTCATTTCCTCCTGTCTCACGCTCCTGTTACCCTCTCCTCTGCTGCCCTTTGCATCCTTACTTTCCACCTCATCTCTCACTTTGCTCTGACCATTTATTCTACCCTCATCATTTCACTCTTTTACCCCGAAACTCCCTCCTTCCCTGACTGCTTTCTCGACTTCTTCCCGTCCATCCTGTCATCTCCTCCTCTTCTCCTCTTCACCCTGTTCTTACCCCTCCCCTTCCCAGCATCCTGTCCTCCTGTTCTGCTGTGTCAGCCGTTCTCCTGGTGTTTGACTAAATATGGCGTCCGTATTGGAAAAATGCCCCAAAATATGGCCTGTCGTCAGAGACATCGTTGAGTGTGGAGTGGCATTTGCTACCAAATGTCACTGTCGCCACGCCAACCTCGTTATTGAGCCGAGAGAATCGATCACCTTTATGACGCTCTGTGACACACACACACACACAAACACACACACACACACACACACACACACACACACACACACACACACACACACACACGCACTTAGACACACACGACACACATACACTTTGTAAATGTCTGAGTAGGCATTCCCATATGTGAACCCATGTTTTCATGTAGTGGTTAGTTACAGTGATAATCTGCATCATAAAAATATCAGTTTAGCTATTCTGGCTGTTTCATCTCACCAAGTGTGATTTGATTCATCCAATAGAGAATTTTATGGAGCTTTTACATTGGCTGCTCTAAATGCTCTAAAACTGTTGGGTAGGTCTAGAGAATATGTTGTGTACTACAGGAGCAGAGTTTTCTGTGTGTTGTAGTAGTGGCAACTACAGGTCATGTGGGGAAAGACTCTGAGAAGTGAACTCACAGGTTAACAGAAAAAAAGAAGAGTTTCTGCAGAAATTTCAAGGACAAAGATGTTTAAGTATTATCAACACTGCTTGATTACTCCATAGTCAACATGCAGAAACACCACAATGACTTATAAAACATGCCTATCTTCAAATATATCACAAAGGACCTTGCAGTTTATTGTATTAATCAATCAATTAATTAGTGTGTTTACTAGTAAGAAGTTCACTGACCATTGGTCCCTTGCCACAGCCCCGTGACGTACAGGCCTGCAGCCTGAGTACGTGTCGGCTCCATGGAGAGAGTCCTTCCACCAAAAAGAACCTCTGAGAGAAGCTGGAGTTTAAAATGAGAAGTCCGTCCAGCCAGAGACCGTAACTGGTTATAATGCCTGTCAAAGAACACATCTGATTATAAAATGTATGAGGCACAGAAAAGGAAAAAAATGACAAGGGCAAACTGTTTTCTTGACACAGTAAGCCTGATGTTAGCTGGGTCACCAATGACTAGAACTTTCCTGAGTGACTTTGAACAACTTTAAGTGTTAAATGTCTCAAAATAAGTTTAATGTACATAAGTATCTCTGTACAGCACATAATTCACCTTGTAAACATAACCAATGTGTTGCATTCATTGCCTGCCCTGAACAACTTCAGGCTGTTCTCATGAACTGTTGTTACGTACTGTATACCACTACAATTTGTATATAACATGTTTTCATAAGCCAGTAATTCAGGTATAACCCTGGTAATTGGGAGGGGTGCATTCACGCGCAGGTGAAAGGAAGTAGTATAAATAATGAAAGTCTGCATAAGGAAGCAGGTTGGGGCAGTGTATGGGTCAAACAAACACAGGACTTTTACCCAGGAAAATGTTGTTCAAGACTGTGTGAAAGTTGTTTTAAGGTATGATGTCACCATGTTTCTCTTTCTAAACCTAATCTGTGTAACTTTTCGTGAAATACTAACATTGTGTTAGATACATAACATGACAACGCCATCCGTAGGGTGCTAATTCATTACATATCCTACGAACCACTATATGACTATATGTTGACTCAAATACCCAACTATAAAGCAAAACACCTGTACACGGCCAAAGAAACTTTTTGACATTCATTCATGTTTGAAAATCCTTCAATTTGAACTTGATGGTGTAATAGTAGGACAACACACTTCTGTGTCATTTTTCTGAAAGTGTGTTACACATTTTCTTTGGCCTCATTTTCAGAAATGTGTTTTCTGAGATGTGCACTTTTTTTCTGATGCTATTCACGCACTGCTGCCACTGGTTACTCATACATTACAGGACTGTGTCCAGACTACCAGGAATTCCAATCACAAAGTGAGCTTTGCTATGTTGGGATGCAGTCTGGGTCATTGGATTACAATGCAAATGAAAACTGACTTAGGGGCTCCAGACCTGCCAGTCAATGTGTCCTAGTGTGATCCAATGATGAAAACAGCACTGAAATGACAAATGTAACCATAGGCGTTATGAGGATAAAGACCCTCTAAAGGACAGTAGTACCGAAGCGAACATGCACACACACAAATGTGGGTGCAAATAGGTGAGCATACACACACATCGACACTCCCCACAGGCACACAAAGACACACACACACACACACACACACACACACACACACAAAGATTGAAACTCACACATGTCCATACACACATACATACATGGGCACAATAATTACATTACATTACATCCACCTAATAAAAAAAAAAAAAAAATGAAACAGTACGGTGCCAAATGTGCTTTTCCTTAATAAAAATGCATACAGGGGGCTCAAAAGATCAGTGCTAAGAACTAAGAGTCTATTCTGCTTTAATCATGTGTGGGTTTTATTATTGCTCAATACAGATATACACACCTATCAGGGAAATGAAGACACAAAAACCCCACGGACGGCAACTACATCTGGGAAGCTCTTAATGTGGCCAATCACATGCGTGTGAGAGTGTATGCAAGTGTATGTGTGCGGACGTCTCTGTGTGCTTGTGTGTGTGAATAAGCCCATATCAGTATAGGTTGTAATAAAGACAGGTTGGGAAATGAAGCAGCGAATGCATAACAGGCTTATTTCCCCTCTTTGTCTGCGTGTTGCCCCGACCTAATCCCCGAGAGGATTATCCCCCACAAATCCCTGCAGAATTGGGGAGAAGGGGGGAGAGAAAGACACAGAATCTCACTCCTCTGGAACCCATCACCATCATCACCGTCATTGTTGCCGTCCATTTATGGGAAAAAAAGAGGAGTAAATGAAAAAAAAGAGGCACTGAGCCCTTCTTTAAGCAAAAATTAAAGCTTTTTAAGCATGAGATAATCGGGTAATCATGATTAAGTGTCTCCTTGTTATAAATTTCTGTCATCAGATGAGAAAAGCTTTAAGTAATTTATCCAGGCTAATATGCACACACATCTCATGGTTTATGGTGCGAAATGCACTCATGTGGCATTAAGCGTAAAACACACACGATTCGCATTACACACACACACGCATTATGGAATTACACATACTTTAACGAGCATGGCAGTAACATTTGATAATATGTGGCGGTGTGCACTGTATGTTAGAGACTGTGAAATGGGGTGGGAAATCCTCAGATGGTTTTCATCACTCAATTCATTTGGGTTCATAAGATGTGCAATTGTTAACATAGTCCTTTAATATTTATGTTTGTGTTTTATCTGCAAAAAAATACAATATTTCCAGTATACCATGAGGTGGATGGTGTTACTTCAAGCTACTTTATTTTAGTTATTTGAATGTATGTTGAATCGTGTACCTTGAAGAGGTTTATTAAGACACAAGGACATCTGACTGCTTGATGTGAGTATATCAATATGTTTTATTGCCTTTTTGAAGTTCTTTTGGGGCATTTTGTTCTTTCATCACTGACAGTGGAGTGATGATAGGAAATGAGGGAGGGACAGAGATGCAACAGAGGTCCCCAGCTGGACTCAAACTGGGGACTCTGCAGGTCGGTTAACTGCTAAGATATAAAGGTGACCCGTGTTTTACTGCCTTTTTAAAGGTGTTTTTAAAAACATGTACTGTACTTTGCTCTTTTAATATAATTGCATTCTGGTCTCAAATTTCTTGGTTATTGTTTACAGTTAACATAAACAATAGCACACTGGAGATCCCTGAATGCGAAATGAGTTAGTGATATGTATTTAAATGTAGGTAAAAAACAGATGAGATCTTTTTTAAAAGATGTAAGAGACGTGGCGCAGAGCAAGCAGTTGCTTTTTACTGTTTTAAACTACATCATTTGCAATTTTTTGAGGTTTTGCAAATCTCAGTGTAATACCTGCACTTCAGATAGAAGTACACTGATTGATGATGCAACACTCGGAGCACTTTCTCACTCAAACACATTAGTATATTGTTAAGTTAAACTCTGAGGAATTTTTAATTTATGCAATCTCATTTCAAACTGTACTGGGCAAGACACTCTTCTGTCGACAACTTTCAGTCTCTTTACTCTAAAACATCTGCTCGCAGAAAATAGTTATACGCAAATAACTTTTTTTTTTATCTAGTCGGTTCCAAGCCAGTAGCAGGATTTTAAATTCATATCCAATATACATCAAATACATCTTGTCCAGCTCTGTGCAATGGATTTTAATTGGCTGTAAGTAAATTAAGATGAAAGTAAAAAGAATAGAGAGCATTGAGGGAGAGAGGCAGTCACTGTGAGTCTATGTGCTCCCTGCCTGCAATTCTCTATTCAGTCAAAAGGGAGCACTTTTCATCCACTTAAAGGAGCTCGGTGAAGCACTGCCCTCTCACTCCCGGTCTCCGTTGGTCTCTGTCTCAAATTGTACGCTCTCCCCCTCGTCTTTGTCTCTTTCCCTGTTCTCTCTGAGTCCCTTATGCCCTCTCCTTTTGGTTTCTTTCTGTTTTCTTCTCCTTAAACTGTTTTATCTCTAGATTACACACTCATCTGATTCCCCTTGCACAAAGGGAAACATTCACCTGTGTCATAGTCGCACATACGGGATACCTGTACAGTGGCAGTGGTCTTCATATCTGTGATAGTCTGGGTTATGGTAAATACTGACACCTTGTAATCAAGTCTACAGTTAATAATATTATCCTCATTATAATTCTTGTCAGTGGTTCTTTTCTTCAACATGTTTTATCTCTCACTAGTTTGTGATCACTTTCTTTTATCTTTGAAAATTCCACTGAAAAAAAAAAACCCAAACAGTAATCTAAAAACATGCTTGTCTGTGTTTGGGCGAATTTAGTTAAAATTTGATATTACCTAAATGTCATTGTTGATAATTTTTTATGTATATTTAAATGTTTTGGCTATGTATCTCTCCCCGTGTGCCAGTTTAGGAGTGTATTCTCTCACCATTGGGGGTATCAGGAGGTGTCCAGCTGACGTTGAGTGCATGTGGGGACAGAGGTGTGACCAGCGGAGCGGGAACATTCTCTGGGGTGCTCTCCTCAGTCTGAGTCTGGCTGGGAGGGCTTAAGGTACACCCACCTCCTGTGCAGGCCTGATGTGATGCACACAGAATGGCATTAATGTGTTTGTGAATGTGATGAGTAAATCAAAAAGATGAAAGAGTAAGGGACTCACAGCAAGTGTGATGGTGTACGCTGCTCCGGGGGTTAGGTCCCGGAGCGTGTGGTCTTCAAAAAGTTCTGAGCTGTTATAGGCGAGCACAGGCGCTGCACCGTCACGTGACAGGAAGATGGAGTAGAACTCCAAAGCGCCGTTGACCTGAGAGGGACGTGACCACCTGGAGAGGGAGAGAGGAATCAGCAGGGATGGAAATAACTAAATTCATTTGATCTAGTACTGTACTTTCTGATTTCAGGGAACAGGACATTACTTTATTATATTCCTTTTTCTGAGACTTTTTTTGTGTGACGCCTAACATGCATTTCAGGGGGAAGCATGCTAATTCTAATCCAGGGCAGAGGAAGTTTACTTAAACTTTTAAATTAATTTGAAGCTGAAGACAAATTTCCACATGAATAGACAACAAAGATGTATTTTTATTCCACTGTACTAATCATACAGCTCTCCTGTCAAATTAATACAGAGATTCAAAAGGTAGACATAGTTAATCTTTTTAATAGCCTAACTCCTCTAGAGAGGTCAAAACTATAAACTTATCCAACAAGCAAGTTTTTCCTGTTTAACTGCAGCCGATAGGTTATGCCTGTCTACCACAGAACTCTACTGTTGATGAAAAAAAACACGTACAAAAGCCACACCAGTGCTTTGGTTGACATATCTATTCACTGTGATGCACAAGGCCAGTTTAGTTAAAACACTGTATTTAAATATTTTACATTCATTTATATACTAGTATATACTTCAAAAAGAACTGTTGTCCTTTTTAACATGGACTGCTACTCTTAAAAATGACTGTATATTAAGATGTTGCCAGGACTGCATGGATTTCACTGGTTATTTCATTATTTTTAAGAATGTGTGTATATACTGAAGG
Source organism: Epinephelus fuscoguttatus (assembly GCF_011397635.1). Taxonomy (NCBI): domain Eukaryota; kingdom Metazoa; phylum Chordata; class Actinopteri; order Perciformes; family Serranidae; genus Epinephelus; species Epinephelus fuscoguttatus. Next base: position 21,177,024 of record NC_064753.1, on the reverse strand, counting down.
TTCAAATTAGATTAAAATAAGGCTGTGAGAGAGACAGAGCAGAAATATAAGTGGCGTCTGTGGGCTTCCTTTTGTCCTATGACTGCACCAGATTGCTCTCTTTTTGTATTTGCGTGTGTGAACAGGCCTGTGTGCTTTCATCGTTGTGTTTCTTTCTGCAAGTGGATGTAAACACAATGCAGAAAACTAAGGATTCTTAGACACGACTCACAAGCATGCATACTGTGGAGAGAGTTTCCTTTGTCAGATAGAGGTGTCTCCTTTTCTATATTTAGAACAGGAAGGTCATCCCCAACAGAGAGAGAGGGAGAGGACCAGAGACAGGATTTATAAATAGAAACATGTCGGCTATCCATTACAGAATGTGAAAGAGAAGGCAATATGGACCTAATCTTTGCTATACACACTAAACATTCAGATCTACTATTTTTGTCGACTTCATTGATGCTAAACTTTGATTTTTAACTGTATTCTAACTAGAGACTGTAGGAGCTGCTGAATGTGTTCTGATGATCAACATTTATCCACTATCCTTTTAAATGTGATGTGAAGTATGCCTATTGATTGCGTTAGATAGATATTAAAGCTATGATTAAATAATTAAATACCAAAAGTTGTGTGGTCATGGGAAAATTAGAGGTGAATCTGTGTTTCTGTGTTTTGTAAATGATGAAACCTTGATGCACTTTTCATGTCACACAAAATCCAAAGTGTGTGTTAATTTTCCTACAATTTTGGGAATTACACAACAAGTAAATCCATCATAAATAAAGGAGAATTAAAACATTTTTTATAAATAGTTCAATTGTTACAAATCCCTGAGAGTACCCCAGCTCTCCTGGTATGGTAGCAGAGGGAGGCCATTTTAAAAAGTGATGGATTCCTTTCTTGGTTCCTCCCATTAAAAGCCAGTTTTTGAATGACTGATGAGTGTGTGTTAGCACACAATTAGCCAATGTGGCTAATCTATCACATTTATTATAAGATTTATGTGCTGTCGATTGGCAGTGTGATGTATGTCCACTTTTGAAAAACTAAATCAAAGGGGAGTTGTAATAATCTGTATCATAATTCACTGCGGTAATGGTTTAAGGAAAACCATTGGTTTTAAAAGTGTGTTATGAAATTAGTGTGAAACAGACGGGTGCTTTCTCAGCACGTTAAATTGAAAACCGTGTGCTTTGAGATGCAATGGGTTCAAATTCTACATCACAATCTATGAAGTGTCAGCCTGTCTCCTGCACTTTCCCTCCTTCACCTCCTTCTGTTCTCTACATCACACTTGACAAAACAAATATTGATGATCGAAACAACAAAAACAAGCTGTAATTAAACAAACAGGATTGTTTTAGTTGGCTGAAATTTACCTCTTTCCTCGACATGCTATGTGTCCCATCTTGTTTTCTATGTATGTGTGACTGTCCACATTTCTGACAGTGTGGGTATTTTTGCAACTGCGTCTGCTCTTATGTGCATGAATGTGTTTGTGTCAGGTAGTGTTAGGTGAGGTCAGGGAATAAATCTGCTGATATTGTTTTGTTCACATCCTGCAGCCTACCTCAACCTTTCTCACAGTCTCTTACCCCAACTCTCTCACACACACATACACAAACACATTCTATCTCACTTTCCTTTGAAACCTTTCTTACATTTCACTCTGTTCTTTCTGTTAAAACTCACAATTCATCTTCCTTTCTACTCTCTCTCATCCACTTTTTCTTTTCTCACATTTTTGCACAGCTGTTCTCTCCCTCTCTCCGTCTTTCTCAGCTTTTCTCACAGACACAATAGAGAGGTATTGACCAAGTATGATCTCTCAACCTCTGTCTATTACCAATGTGCTAACAAGGCAATATGTAGCCTTCCCACACCTGGTGAATATAGAGCTGAAACTCAGTTTAAAGGCTAAGGCTGTGTTACATATCTCTGTCCTGCAAACAGCAGGACTCTCATGGATGATACATTACACCTAGTGATTTGTTTATGAGGCTGTCTGTCTATAGACTGCCACAGACTGTATGAAAGAAGCAGGCGCAGCCATCGTTGCGTCACCCACTGGTTTGTGGACTACCGCTTTAAAGCCTCAGGTTTGGCAGTCGCCACTGCACATGTAAGAAGTTAGTTGAAAGTGAAATCTTTCTGCCATAAAGCTTTTCTAACAACATGTGGTCAATGTTAAGAAAGGGATTACTTTAATCCAAATCATGATCTTTTGCTGAACCTAGCCAAGTAGTTTTATTGCCTAAACTAAACCAAACTGTGACTGAAAACTAAAAACAGAAAATAAGTCAACACTGACTTCTGGTTTCTCTCAGGACATAAACCTCAGTCTCCTGGGTGAAAGTCCTGTGTCTGACCCATTCATCCACCACGATCTCCCTGTGCATACTTCATGCTCTCTATACAAGGTCATCTGACTTCCTAAAGCCTTAACAAAAGGCTCTCTGGCATCTTTTCAGAATTATTTATATCTGGACAAAAGGGTGGAGCTGTGGAGGAGTCAGGCTGGATCTGACTGAGAACCTGAGTTGCTGTGGTAGCAACTTTTCAATCACAAAGTTGCCGCCCCCTAAAGCTCACCTAGCTTTATTGTTTTTTATACTCTAAATGGGACCATTATTTACAAATAGAACATCATGCTGTATTCAGAAAGACTTGAAAGTAGTGACTGAGACCAAATATTGTACATAGTCGTTCAGTCGTTCAAAAATCACCCAGCCCTAATCCCTATTTCCTATGAAATAATATTCATTTTTCAAATATTAGTTTATTTCAAAAAATTGATTTCTCCTTCAGCACTGACCATTTCCATTCCTCCCATGACAGATTGCATCCTTTTATAATACATTCAAGTGTTAAAAACAGCATCAATACGTGATTAACATAGGGGGATCAAAATAAAATAAATAAATGAAATAAGAATCAACCAGCCACCCTCCTCCCCTGACAGTCCCTTCATAAGTAACGAACAGTCCCTAAAGTGCGGTGAGGTTTGTGGGCCATGAACGGCTCGTTTCTCCTCTGACGCATCACATACCTGTGTTCGGCTGACTCGGCTGTTCAGGTACATCTGGGTAGTCATGACGCCAAGAAGAGGATATTATTGGAGCCGACTTCTCCGCACCGGTAAGCCGATGGCCGCCGTAATTGACAGGAATACATTAACGTTATTGTCTGTGTCTGTGACCCCCGTTCAACCCACAATCGGTGGGATTCGCCTTTCGTTTCTGCTGCTGGTTGAAATCTGGAGGCTGCTCGCACAGTGTGCTGAATGATTTAAGCCTATTTTGCTTGCTCAAAACTATTTTTAGTCGCAAATGCGAGGGCGGTGACGGATGGATCGCCACACTGCTGACATTTTAATCCGCCCGTCACGGCAGGCTGTTTGATTGCGTTATCAAAACTGTGCCGGTATTATTCGGCTTTGCTTTTAACTTATTCCACCGAATACCGATGTGTATTTTTTTGCAATATTCGGCCGAATATATTCGGTTACCGAATATTCGGTGCATCCCTAAAAATTATTCTGGTAGATTCAAGAAAATGAAAAATACTCATGAATTAAGCCCACCAGTTCAATGCACCTCTGTCACTAAAACGCTCCAGGAGTACATTCAGGCAGATATGCTTGTGTGTATATGTAGATGTGCACTACTTATCCATGACGATCGAAGCATCACCAAGATCTTCACATCCTAACAGAACACACTCACCAATACCCTCTCTGACACTGTGTGCCTTCATATTACTCCTCCATCCACTCAGCACCCTCTGTCCATTGTTAAAGTGTGTGTGGATATGCCTGTTTGTGTGTGTGTGTGTGTGTGTGTGTGTGTGTGTGTGTGTATGAGTGCCTCTCTGCCCTCCTGCGGTGAGTCCCACTGTAAGTGACAGTCAGGACACTAATGGCTTTCACGCAGATTGACTCCAACATACTCACACACACAAAAACCAGCAGCATTTGCACATGAGCAAAATGGGAAAAGTGTAGAGATCTATCTTCCTCTGTCCCCTCCCTCTGGAGGTGAAAGGTCAAGTGCAGAGGAATATTCTGCATTGTAAACACACCTGCAGAAGGTCACTAGCTCTATCTTACCCTGTCTCTCTCCCTTTGTCTTTTACACAGACACCACACGTGAAATACAAATGAAAAGCTACCTTACTTTGAATTAACGTTAATCTTAACCTGTCCTTTTCAGTGATGATTACACAGTAGATACACACTTCTCTCTTGTTTAAAAAAACAACACTGACACATAAAGACTGTATGTGTACAGTACACAAATGCTCACACTGTATTTCAGTCAGATTCATACAACTGAGAAACTGTGTGAACTGCCTTTACATATACATTCAATGAGAACACCTGATGTGTCATGCAGCTTTATAAGCCCTGCTATGTGTGTTTGTGTCCCTGCCCACATAGCATAGACCCGAAACTAATACATTCTGATGAAAGGGCTTGTTAACATGGTGTTTGTGTGTGTGTGTGTGTGTGTGTGTGTGTGTGTGTGTGTGTGTGTGTGTGTACTTACTCGACCAGAATCGTCCGTGAGTCAAGTGGGGTAAGAGTTGGTGCATGTAGAGGCCCCGGAGGAAGCTGAGAGGTCAGCACAGTAACTTGTGAACTGTTGGTGCAGCCCACTGAAGTGCATGCACTCAGTACCAAGACATGGGTGGAATACACACCAAGACCTGAAACACACACGTGAAACACACGTCAAGTAACAGAGAGGTGTAAAAATAGGTACATACCCAATGACGGCTCAAAACCCTTGAGTTAAATTGTAAACCTAAGTTGCTCTCTAACTTGTTATTGTGAGGGGATTTAACTCCCGCCCCCTGAATTCTGTCCCTTTTGTCCCTTTAGCTCTGTTTCTCAATCCTTGTTTCTCCTTCAGTGTCCATCTCTGCCTCAAAACTGCTCTCCATCTGTCTCACTGTGGCAATCTCACTCTCTGTAACACGATTTATTCTTGCACATACTGTATAATTACAACGTCCATAATCCTTCCAATCACTGCGAACATCAGACACTCGGCATTATTAACCCAGCATGGATCATATGTGCTCTCATGCATTCATTAACTTACAAAGACACACACATACACTGTTGGGCAGTGTGATGTTTTGCTGCCCATGTGTATGTATGTATGTATAAAATCAAAACGAGTGATAATCTATTCTGTTCATGTAAAATGCGATATAGGATGACTGTGTGTACATCCTTGCATACTGTATATCTGCATATGTTCAATTCAGAGTGTGTATGTGTGTGTTTGTGCATCTCGTTGTGTGTGTATCTATTCACATCCCAGCGCAGCACTCTAGTCTCAGTGGTGTGACGTGTTTCATACCTTCTTTAAGTCTACTTAATGACAGCTTTCAAAGCAAATTGTGTGTATGCATGTGCAGTAATGTTTAATGTTCTTTGTTCCTCTGCTGCTTCATTATCACGTGTGTGCGAGTGTGTGTGTGTGTGTGTGTGTGTGTGTGTGTGTGTGTTTAGCGCTCTTTTTCAAAGTGCTATTCCCTTGGTAAGGACCGAGATGCTCTTTCCTCTTTCAAATGCTAATCCCCCCACTCCATTTTGCTTTTCTTCGCTCTTCCCCTTCTCTTTACACCGAGGCCTCATCCCTCCACAGTCACGTCTACGCTGTGACATGCACGCACACTTTAACACACACACAAACACAAGTTCTCTCTCTCCTCTTTACCAGTGATGTTGTGTTGTCTGTCTTTCCCCCTGTAGACCATTTGGTTGTTGTGATAGAGGAGGAACTCTGTAATGTCTCCATTGGGCCTATCATTGGAACAGAAAAAAGTTGAAGAAGTTGAAGTTAAATGAGGGTAATATTATTATGTTATATTTAACTTATACTATTTTGATGTTAAACTCCCTGTTGTGTTCAATTAGGGCGTCTTTATTCAAGGTGAAAAAAACATGTATGCCGAACAAAAGGAGATACGACTTTCATTACAATACAACATTATGTTCGTTTTATGTATGATTCAATTTACTTAAAAACATATCCTCACTTCATGCCTGTCATTCACATTCCCTTTAAGTAGGAGTAAATCAGTGCACTTACTTACTGTAGCGACTTAAAACTTGCAAATAAACAACATAACACAGACCAACAAAATAAGTGTTTTGGATGTGAGAAGGGTAGGTGAGACTGTATTGTGTATCACCTTGCTGGTGGTTCCCAGGTAATATAGAGGGCTGAGGGGGATGAGACTGCAGCTGGAGGAGAGACGGCATCTGGAGCTGTAGTTGTGGGAAAATCAAAAATGTTTGTTTAAAAGGAGAAGGTTAACACAGATATACTGGTTGTTATAAGCAACTGTGAGCAAGTGATACATGTTTTTTCTTTGTTTTTGTTTTTTTAATTTATACCAAAACAGGGAAAACAGTCATTACCTAATAGAAATGCAAAAATGCAACATGTATTATCAAAACTAACCTATGACTATATTAAAGGCATGTACATTGAACTCAACAATCACATCAAATGCTACAGATTTAATATGTTATATATCATGATGCTCGACACTGACACAGCTGCGTACAAGTATTCAAAACACTGCAGAGACTGGAGCAGAAAATGTAAAGAATTTTATGCTCCTTGACCTAATGAAGAAGAGGAAAAATGTGCCTGAGCTCACAGAAAAATGAGTAAAATTGTCTCTACATGGGGTTTTCTGAGTTTGAAAAACAGACTTTGGCAAAACAGAGTTATAAATAAGTTCTTTCTCCAGTCTTCCTAACATGGTTCAGTGTCTTAACTCTGCGCTCAGTGAGAATCAATACAGTAATCTGTTTTTTTTTTCCTTTTACTTCAGATTGATTTTTGCTGTCTCTGCACTGACCCCTGCCGTCACATTATCTCCCCAACAAGGCCAGTTAGTCCAACACAGATTAATGTAGCGACTAACATGAAGAAAAATCTCTCTTTTACTCTTCCACTTGTTCTTTTCTTATACATGTCTTCCCTCCATGACCTCCCAGATAGGAAAAATGTTACTCTTTACAATCTGCCTTTCACTCAGTTGTAATGTGCTTCATTCGCTCTTATCATTTTGTGTCTTGCCCTCTTGAGCCATCTTACTGCTTCGTCTCTCTTTTCTGCTTCTGTTTATTCCATTCTAACTTGTCCCTTCATCTTGTCCCTCTTCTTGGGGGCTAAAAACCACTGAGGATACAGGATGTGAGTGTGTTTTAAAGTATGTCTGAGTGTGTCCAGTACAGACACAGTCATACATGAATGCCACTGGTAAGGGATGGAAAAAGACAAGCTCTGTTCATGGGTTCATGGAGGTGTGTGTTTATACAGTAAGTGTGTATGGGCATGCGTGTGTGAGTGCTTATGCTTTACAGCCTTACCTTCCTCCGGGGTTGTGAGGCTTGTACTCAAATCATTATCATCACCATTGTTGTTATGAAGACTCTCTGTGCAGCCAACAGGACTACAGGCACTTACACTGATAATGTATCGAGTGGCTGGAGTGAGACCCGGCAGCACACCTGGAGAGGAGGAGCACATGAAAACGTCAGACAGGGAGTGAAGCAGTCAAAGCAGGCACAGGGAATTTTGCTCAAAAGAAGACTATCTCTGGAAGACACTCAAACTGCTGAGGCCTCAAATTAGCTTCGGTTAACTTTACACTGCATTTTTGCAACACACTGGCACGGCAGCACTGTTTTATGGTAGACTTTAAAAATATGAACTCACTGCAGAATCTGAATTGAACCTATTCTATCCTGTGTCCACATAATGTTTTGCCAGCACCTTCTTTCAATTGTTCCCAATGAGGAGAGACTGTAGATGGCCTTCATGCGGTTGCCCAAAGAAAAAGAGCCGTGTCCAGCCACTTTTTAGAGTGCTACAGCTTTTTTTTTGTTAAGGGCGCTGATGCTGTCACCACTGTTCCTTCTCCTGTATATCCCGAGCTGTTGACTATGACATGTCAGTCAGAAACTATCACAACACAAACAGAAAAGCCCATTTGTGAGAGCAGACTAGGCGGACATGGAATGTTGCATGTGAGGGTTGTGCTTTTACTAACATACGGGATGTACACTTGTTGTTAACTGTGTAGTGAACCCTCTGTTAATCCAGCATTATGTTAGCTACCTAGCTAAAATCATTGTCAAGGTGTTGTTGTCATAAACACACGTCCTAATACTCCTTTGTGCCAATCTCGCCTTATCTGGCTAAATGCCTATAAGTGTCTGTTACAACCTGTCATTACTAAAGTATACCTATCCTCTTCAACAGTGCAATTTAAATGCTCTACTTGTTTCTCTGCACCGCTGTTGCTAAGCAAAGTTGCTGGGCTTGGCACACACGGAGGGTCTATTCTAATTGTAAAGCTTCAGTTGTCTCTCTCTGATGTTTTTTGTCCTAGCTGTCTGCCCTCGCCACTCCTTTCCATATTTCCTAAGTCACTCTTTTACATCCCATCTCTTCTCTTCCACCCCCTCCAACCCTCCTTACTCTCTGTGTCCAGTCACCCTGTACTTGTGTCTCCTCTTTCTCTCTCTGTTACCCATGTCTTTTAATTCAATTAGGGGCCAGGGCCCCACTCCGCTGCCATTACACCCTCATTTGCTTTCTGTGTTTTTTAGCCGTTGGTGTAATTCTGCAGTCAGGTGTCGAGGCCATCATAAATTAACAAGAAGCCTTATCACGGTGGACTTAATGTCTGGCAAAGAGAGAGGGAGGGAATGGGGAGAACCGAGAGAGACACTGAAAGAGACGGAGACAGAGAGCTCATCTTCATATTTGCCTGGAGACATGGCAGAGTGGATGGGAGTAGGGACGAATAGCAGCAGCGGACGCAGACATCATCATCATCATAAAAGATGAAGTGAGGAAAGATCGAAAAGTGAGCAACAGAAAGAGAGAGAGAGAGAGAGAGAGAGAAAAGGAGCGATGCCAGGGTATGACATCACCGGGGTAGTCCTGAGTGTCTTGTTCCAAATGGAGACAGTCTCCTAAAGCTGGGGACTTGCCAAGGAGACATTAACAGGGTTGCCTGGGACAGTGTGTGCGTGTATGTGGGTGTGTTTGTATGTAAGACAGACGTAAAGTAAATGAAAAAGGCAGTGTGAATGTGCTTTCACTAAGGACTAAAATGCCCTTACAGGTCTGACAAGAAGGTGGCAGGAAACCAGCGACAACAAGTTAACAGGACATTGGCTGCAAGTTAAGTTACATTTATCAGCAATTTGTCAGTAATGTTCGCCCAGCTTTTACTGAGCAAAATCCTTTTTTTTTTTGTTCAGTTTGTTGAGACACTCCTACATGTCATTGGAAGCCTGGTTCAGTATCTCAACTAGATGGGACAGGTGAATTGATCATCTTGTTAGATTGCAATGTTGTTCCAGGAGTCCTTGGGCCCTGGCAGTCATGTGGATACCACTTGACATACATCACCAACCCAAACACCGTTGCAGACCAAGTTCACCCCCTCATGGCAGTGGCCCCCCAAGCAGGACAATGCTCAATGCCACACAGCAAAAACTGCTAAGGAACAGCCCGAGGTACGTGACAAAGAGCTCAAGGTGTTGGTCTTGCCTCCATTCTCCAGATCCCAATCTGATCAAGCATCTGTGGAATATGCCAGTATCCATCTTCACAACCAGCAGCACTCAAAAGATCCACTGCTAACACCAGACGCAACAGGACACCTCCAGAGGTCCTGTGCTAATGCCTCAACTGGTCAGAGCCAAGTTTGACCCAAGAAGGCCCCATTGTGTATCAAGGGTACTTCTGGAGTTCCAGCACGTTCCACAGATGCTCGATCAGATTGGGATGTGGGGAATTCGGAGACCAGGCTGATGCCTTGAGCTTTCCGTCATGTTACTCAGGCCATTCCTCAGCAGTTTTCGCAGTGTGGCATTGCACATTGTCCTCATGGTAGGACCACTGCCACCAGGGGGCGTTTGGGTGGACGGTGCATGTCAAGTAGCATCCATGTGAATGCCAGGACACAAGGGTCAAGGTACATGACAAGGAGCTCAAGGGGGTGGCCTGGCCTCCAAATTCTCCAGATCCCAATCTGATTGAACATCTGTGGGATGTGTCAGTATCCATCTTCACAACCAGCAGCACTCAAAAGATCCACTGCTAACACCAGACATGACAGGACACCTCCAGAGGTCCTGTGTTAATACCTCAACAGGTCAGACCCAAGTCCGACCCAAGGAGGCCCCACTGTGGAGTGGGGGTACCTCGGGGTACTGGCATGTCCCACGGATGCTCGATCGCATTGGGATGTGGGTAATTTAGAGACCAGGATGATGCTTTGCACTTTCTGTCACATTTCTGAGGCCATTCCTCAGCAGTTTTTGCAGTGTTGCATGGTGCATTGTCTTGATGGTAGGACCACTGCCATCAAGGGGTGTTGGGGTGGATGGTTCATGTCAAGTAGCATCCACATGAATGCTAGAACACAAGTGTTGAGGTATGTGACAAAGAGTTCAAGGTGTCGGCATTGCCTTCAAATTCTCCAGATCCCAATCTGATGGAGCATCTGTGGGATGTAGGACAGGACTCAAAGGATCCACCCCCAACAACAGCACATCCCACGGACGCTTGATCGGATTGGGACCTGGGGAATTTAGATACTAGGATGACGCTTTGAGCTTTCTGTCACATTTCTCAGGCCATTCCTTAGCAGTTTTTGCAGTGCGGAATTGGCGCAGTTTCGTGATGACAGGACCATTGCCATCGGGGGTGCCATTGTCTTGAGGGGGTGCTTGTCACATGAATGCCAGGACACAAGGGTTCTTCAAAGAACATTACACTGTTACAAGATGATCAGTATTACTAATTCACCTGTCAGTGATTTTAATGCTTTGGCTGATAGGTGTATATATGTAATATATGTACTGCATGTCAAAATATTTTAGACAATCAAAGGTTTGTGTGTGTTTTACCTGTGAAATTTCCATTGGCTAGGTATGTGGCTTTGATAGGTGGTGCTTCCGGCTGATCTCTATTGTAGGCCTTCAACTCATATCGATCAATCAGCCCTCTGATTTCCCCAGTGGGTGGCACCCAGCTCACCTTGGCACTGAATCCATCCAAGCTCTGCACTGTAGTTGGAGGTGGCACAGACCTAGGTACTACAAAGAGAAAGACAGAGGCAAAATGTGTCAAGATGAGAGGAGACTGGGAAGAGAAGACAACTGTGGAACAAGACGGTGAAAGAGAAGATAAATATGTAAGCAGCAGAGTACATAAATAAATTAAACAACCTCATACTACAATTAAACTAAGCAATACATCACAGAACAAGTAAGATAATCAAAGACAAAAGAATAAAAGAAAGAAAAATACAAGAAAGAATATAGGTCAGATAAAATAAATGTCAAAACAATGATGTATCAAATAAAAACCACAAGGGAAAATATGAAAGAAAAAAGCAAAACAACAGGTCGAGAGCACATGAGGTTAAAGAAAAAGCATCCCCCTTCTCTCTGTGTTTTAATAGGCCCAGTAAATCATACCTCACCATTAGCATAAATAGTATTTATGAGAGTAGTAACTTTTTCAGCACTGATTTAATACAGCCAGCCATTCATTCTGGGCTATATTTCACAGCAATCAGCCTCCCTCCTTCTCTGTAGCACTCCCCTTCTTTCTCTCTCTGACACCCTCAGTAGTTCAGAATGGTCCAGGTCCTTTCCCCCCTCCCTCTCTGTCTGCCTCACAACCACTTTCATTTTCTGTTCTCATCCATCCTTCCATCTTCCTTTGCATCTGTCCCTGTTTCAGCTTACAAATATAATAAATTCCATGCTTACAAATTCATGTTACATCTATCTTTCATATCCTTAATCTCACTCATTCCAGTCCGCTGTGCTTCTTGGTTCTGCGCAGGATTGTACAGTATATTAAGTCATAAAACAGTGCATCACTGACAACCTGCTTCATGCTCTACCTCCAACGACCTTTTTGTTTTTCTTCTGTCAGTCATTAACTTCCTTTTTCCTTAAAACTTTCTCACCTTCCTTCTCCACTTGAGCTTCCAGTTTTTATCAACCCTTTTCTTTCTCCTTTCATTATTCCCTCATCTTGCATCTTTTCTGATTTCCTAACATCCCTTCCCTTCTTACTGTCCAGCCACATCTTTCCTTCTCTTTATTCTGACTCTTCCTACCTCCTCTCTCCTCCCACCTTTCCTCTCAGTACTTTGCTCCTTCCTCCATTCTCCTCCATTTCCCTCAGTTCTTAATGTTTTTAGCACTTCCTCCCTCACTCCTTCATTTCTCTCTTTGGTCATAGCATGGTATACTGAGACCTACCAGTGTATCGTTCACTACTAACGAGCAGCTTTATATTACACAAGGGACCACACAGGCCATTCTGGGTTAACAGCCTTTTACTGGGATGCCCTTTATAGAGGCTTTATCAATCTCTCATACCGTCGGGCACATGTAATATCACTGGCTTTGGATAAGTCTCACATATTGTACAACATAGTGGTGGTTTTACATCTACATCAACAAAGAGAAACACTATAGGACAAAGTTTACATTCCTTGTCGAATGGGCCAAATTGTGTCTGAGTAAAAGATATTTCAGTTGCAGTCAATAAGGACAAAATCATACATTTGTTAATGACTCAGTAAATGAAATACTAATTTAAAGACAGATTACACAGCACACTGAATGAACATACATGTCAAGAGGAACACACATATACACACACACACACACGCAAATACACACACACACACACACACACACACACACACACACACACACACACACACACATAGTATGCTTATGCCTGGTGCTTAAGGGTGTTATCATTCCATCACACTATTAGAACGTAGGTAGGTGGATAGAAACAATTGTACTGCAGCAGACAATGTGTATAATGTTTGCTGTGCTTGTGTACTGCAAGGACGAGTCGTGTGTGTGAAAACATATACGAGTGTGACTGCGTATTACTGTTATGATGTTGTCATCATCATCATCATCATCATCATTACATCTGACTGTAAACATACTGGTCTGATAATAAACAGTAAGGCACACCAAGTATTGCCAGAAAGTCGAGAGATGTTTTACCTTTGCTTTGGCTGCGTCCTCTCTGCCAAGGTCCTGCTGCCCAACCTCCAGCAGCCAAGGCCACAAACCTGTACAGGTACTCTTAAAAGTTGTATGTGTGTTTGTATACATAGGAAAAAGGGTTTGGGATGCACATGGAACAGGGAAGAAACAGATTTCTTATATTAAAATAAAATATATTGTGTAATGGAATGTGTAGGAGAAAATTAAAATTAAGCACAAAAAAAGATGCATCATCTCTGTAGCACCTAAAATCAGCATCATGATTGTCCCATTTATCTTAGTAACGATTAATATACAATATGCTATTATATACATCCGTGTACAAGATTGGTCATCCCCATTGTGGAACTTTTTCTCTTTGTACTGAACAATGAACCAAAAATCATGGATTATAACACGTTGTATTTTGAGCAATATTTATTAACGACTTAAAAACAACTTAAAAACTAAAATATATATATTAAAAAAATACAACTATCATAATAATTTTCAAATTCTGCGACTTATTGATATGACTAAAATTTGGTCAGTTGGAGTCATAATGTTAGTTTCAGTCTTTTTTATCTATATATTACACCATTTATATAATATGATGTGATGCAGTTATCAACTTTAAAATCTACACTGGATTTCTTGGATGGTTTGCTCATACTGTAACCTCTGTGTCAGTCAAAAAATGTTACAGCAATATCCCCAGTGTGAGATCACATCAGAAAGCCCTAATGCACACCTTATCAACAGGTATGTAAGAGTACAACCTCACCTGAAAAGAAAACTGGACTTCCTTGCACCATTGGCACTTGGGATAAAAATGTCACTATGGCACACCCGTCTCAATCTGAACAACAAGCTGATGGGTAGAGTTTGTAATTGTGTTGTGATTTAGGTATTTAAGATTAGATGATGGTCCACTAGGTATCTCCCTATCCGAATTTCCCCTACTGATAAATATTGGTTAAGTCAAGTTCATTTTGTTTTATACAGTGTAATCCTATATCGTAAATAACAAATTTGCATCAAGGGGATTTACAATCTGTACAGCATATGTTACCCTCTGCCCTCAGAGCCCTTGATTTGGAGGGGTCTGAGGACTTGGAAAACTTTCCAAAAAACATGTTTCTACATTCATTATTCTTTTCTAAAATAGTCCTTTAGTAATAAGCTTGATTGCTGATTGCAAATTGACTTGGGTGCTGACTTGATTAAATATTTGAAACTGACTGTTGGAACACAGACTGGAGTATGAGCACCATGTTCTTTGGATTGTTTGATGTCTCAAGAAGGTCTATCACTAAAACCATGTTACTTATTAAGAAATTAGCATTGACAGTGTGCCAGAGTTCCAGGAAAGCACTCTCTCTGTGTTAGTGTAGTGATGTAAACCTGCACTGTGCATCGTTACCGGTGAAAGGCTGTAGGCTATGATCTGTGGCTTGTGTCTTCCTCCCACTGTAGACCAACACTGAATCATTTCCTCTGCAGTTGTACCGGCTTTCACTGATGGGACAGCCGTCTAAGTAGACTCTAACAGAACGGCGGGAGGCAACAGAAAGATTAACACTTTGACTGACAGGAGGGTTTGTTCCATCACTGCGTATGGTAAGACCCTTAATGCAACCTCCTAGGCCTGTGAAAGAGGAAAGCAGAAGAGAAAGAGAAGAAGAAGGAGAGGAAGAAGAGAACAAGAAAAAAGGGAAGAGGAGAAAGGGGAGGAGAATGTGAGAACAGTGCATCTTTCTAAAAACTCTGTGAAATGCTTGTCTCCAATTGTTTAAATAATCATTAATCATTGTCTAAACTATCATCTACCACTTTCTAATTTGCAAGTTGAACTTGTCAAGCACTTAAAAATTAGTCAAATATGATACTGCAAGCAAATACAAGTGTAATCACTATGACTCCTGGTTGGTACATTTAATGCTGCCCTGGCCAGACTGTGGAGTGGGCAAGATACGGTCGCACGATAGTGTAAAAGTACTGACACAACATTCTCACCATGTTTGTGACTTCGACTGTCCAGAGCAGGATGTATGAGCTCCATGGGCACGCCTCCCAGGTATAGCGGCGAATTAACTCTCAGCCTTACTGCTCCTCCCACTCCTCTGGTCTCTTCTGCCCAGTCATTGACGGCAGCGGAAATGAGCGAGCCACGTTTTGCCAATGAAAGTTGTTTCCACTCTCCATCGCAGTAGCTAAGCCCCACCCACATGCTGAGTTCAGTCACATGACCTTCAGAGGCAAGAATGAAGAACAGGAGACCACCATCCAGCTCCACCTTAAAAAAAAGGACACCAATAGACAAAAAATAATAAGCTAATGACATAAGATTTCACCCATTTTAAATAGTAGAAAAAATATGTATCGAAAACTCATGTTTAGCTACCCCCCTACCAAAGCTTTGAACATTTACTGTTGATTACTAACGTAGCTCCAGAGCCCAAAAAATGATGTTTGTGACAGTCACACTGATGTCATGTATTACTTTTAAATGCATCTCTGCTCCTTACCAGCATGTAGTCTTCAGTTTCTGTGCTGTATGTAAAGAGCAAAAGTGCATTGAGCTGGTCTGTTCTGAAATCCATTGAAATGTCAAAGTCCTGTCCTCCACTGAACACATCTCTGCCCATCTCCAAGTACCCTGAAATAAGGAAGAAAGAAGTGACAACAACATGACATTTCATTATGAGGCTAAACACAAAAAATTATTTTGCCATACTGGGGACCTGTCAAAATAGTCTGTACCCCCCCTAACCAAATATAACGTTTAAGTCACATTTAAAATGTGTGATGTGTTTATGGTTAACATCCTATTTTCATATTTTCAAAAGTGACAGACAAATAAAAGATTGGATGAGCAAGCCCATTTACAAAGCATTAATGGAGGAAATGTACACTGATGAACCTGATCTTTCACACAGAGACCAATTAACTTATCATCATCATATTTATCAACAAGAAACAACAACCTCATTACCACCAACAGCAGCAGCAAGCATCTTATTAAGATATACAGTGTTGCCAGAGTATTAGGGACACTAAAAATCCACTTGAAGCTGTATCCCAACACATCATGCTGATTCCACAGAGCTTTTCTCTGCACTACAAATACTCTTCTGCCTTTTGCTCTGTTTCTATATTGCAGTATGAAGTATTGTGTTACAATGTACACTATCATTTCACTCTTGCAGAGCATAACTTTCAATCTCTCTAGCATACAATAAGGTTGATGTGCAAGTTTTTGTAAGTGAGTTAACAAAAAACCATCAGAACCATTTATGTTATTGACAAAAGATCCTACCATGACCCAGAAAATGGGCTCCATCCATAGTCTGAACAGGGCATCCCTCCCAGCTTTCATACACTGCCACCTTCTTTGTAGCTTTTGCCCAGTCAAGAGATTTCCATTCCTCTGCGGGGCTGTCGGTCATTTTAAAACTCACGTCTCTGAGGCAACCAGAGAAACCCTGTCGCACTAGTCGTGCATCACCTGGTGAGACAGACAAGAAAAAATACCATAACTGCCACTTGAAAAATGTTCACTGAATGATTTTAAAACTGTCCAAAATATTAAGTTTAAGCTCAAAATGTATATTTCAAGTTGTCAGTAGCTATTACCATGCAGTGCTTATCATACAGATGACCAGGAGTCACAAAGTATGCCTGAATATGCCAGTGATGGCAAATTTACTGAAGACAGTTATGCTGGTCTCGTTGTAGTGAGATTGGACCTCAACCAGGAAACTTTAAAGTATTTATATCCCTTTCCTAAATTATACTTGAGGAGGACAGAAAACCTGCCTTATCAAAAAGAGTGGCGAGAATTGGCAGAATACCATTTCCTTAGCAGAGAATAAATAAAGCATATAGAAATAAATTAAAAAGCCAAGCCAGGTCACGATGGCCACATGTATTAAATCTACTTAAATGGTAGAAATAATAAACAGCAACACATAATAATCAAAGAGTGGGAAACGATGGACTTACCTGAATCCTCTCTGAGCAAAGTAAAGTCTTCAGGCAGCCCTCCAATGAATGTCCCTGTGTTCTCACCAATAATAGTGCTGCCACTGGAGGCTGACGCACTTCCTGGTGGTGGAGGTGGGATGGTGGTTTTACACAAAAATGTCATGGGGCAAGGCAAAAGTGTGGAGTTATTAGGAAACAGAAAGGAATTACAAAAGGAGGGAAGGACAACATAAAAGTGAGGAGGGAAAATGGGGGTGAAGGTTAATACAAAAAAGAAAGCAGAGAGTGAAACTAAGCGAGGTAAGGATTTAACTCATGCAGTTTCTGTACAGATTTACCCAAAAAGAAAGAACATTAATAACATATTTGAAAACAACTGAGGAACCTAAGTGTGTTTCTGTGTGTGTGAAGTAGTATTTTTCTCATCAGACACAGAATCGCTGGGATTGACCTGGCTAATACCGCCATGCGGAGCTGGGGGATTTACATACATACAAACACACATACACTCACATACATACATACATACACATCAGTCTCACACTCTTCGCATCCATGCACAGGCGTACATCCTCGCATCTATAGACATGCCAAAATACACTTGCATTGACACCCACGCTCCCACACAGAGCAGACACACACAGTGGTCAGTATGAATATGAGAAGAGTTACCTCTGTATTGATTGTTTACAACGATTGTTCCCACGGCCCCTCGCCTTGTTGCTATGATGCTGTGCCATTGTCCATCATTGTAGCGGCGCCCTCCATCACCCTGCACACTCACAGCCACTGCTGAGCCCTACAACACATGAAGACATGAACACACAATACAGGAAAGAAATTAAACTCATGTACAATAATGGGGTTGTGAAGACATCCTCTGACCAGTGGGTCTCACAGCTATGTGTATTACCGTAATCACTGAAGTATATCTATGACCTCTGGCTCAAAATAGACCAGTTTTCAAATAGCAGTGCAATCAAACAGGCTTACTTTGTGACATTTCAAATGATCGCTTCTTTATGCCTCTGTCGTGCGAACAAGGTTAGACATTAAGGATCGATGACACACATCATACACACACCACCCTGAAGAGGACACTAACATACACATATAATCATCAAAGTGTTGTTACAAGGCTTTTTGCTACCTATTAAGTATGACATCATTGTTGTGATCAGCTTTTAGCAAGTGGGCAAAGAGTAATGTAGTAAAAGAGGAGTAACAGGCAGGTGCACACTCGCACAAAAACACACTGACAACATATATCCACACACAGATATACACACAGTGATGAAGATTTAATGATGAGATCAATAAATGTATGAATGCCAGAGTATATCAGCCTCTGACATCTTTATTACCATTGCTAGACAGCTCTACTTAACAAGACAACATGGGAGGAGTCTCTCTCTGTTACTCTCACACACTCTCAGACGCATACACACCAGATAAGATTCCTTGTATGGTAGAGACACTGGTAATGGAAGCAACTAGCACTCGATTCTCCTCAACTTTTCTCTTACACACACACACACACACACACACACACACACACAGTGTATACACTTTCAGATTGATACAGAGGAAGCATTCAGTTTGTCCAGCAACATATACCATCAGCATGAGTCATGTCACTCATTACGTGCTGGATGAAACACACACCACCTTTTAACAAAGACCCACCAATGATGGTGGTGTCATTTCTGTAGCTTGCACTTAGGTGTACAGCACTTGACTGAGGTATGTGTCTGCTATTGTGTTAGAAGGCCCCAGTGCCCCAATCTCTTTCATATAGAGTATGTGATGCTGGAAGCTAAAACATTGTGTGCGCACACGTACACGCACACGCACGCACACACACACACACACACACACACACACACACACACACACACACACACACACATACTTGTTTTTATTACTCCGTGGGGACCTAAAAATTGGACCTGAAATTTTTTTCACGGTGGGGACCTCACCTTAAAGAATCATTTTAAGGCAAAATTAATAGTCAAAATCAATTCTCTGATTTTTTTAAAGCACTTCTTACCAGAAAAGTCACCAAAATTCCCAAGTTTTTTCAAATTAATTTTTTCAGGTTTTTCTATTTCGCTGGGGACCCCTTTTTGGTGTCGTACCACAAACCACCACCAGGTGTCAGACAATTAAATTTACCAAACAGGGATTTTTTCTATTCACTTTTGAGTCTGTATAAGAGCAGAAATTAAAGTAAAATCCTTTGCAATCAGTGAAGATGATTATTTAGAAGAGAAAATGGTGCCTATATTGTAATTTCATGCTGTTTTTGCATGTATATTAAGCCAGCACAGTGTTGCAGTGATCAGTGCTGTGTCGACCCCTGTGTCTGAGAGGTGACCTGAGCAGGTGAACCTCACCCGCACCCTGTCAGCTGGGACGGGCACATATATGGACCAGTAAAGTCACAAATGGTGAAAAACTGAAAGTAAATACTTAAGTCAAGTACAGTAAGATGTGATTACTGGTATATAGGTACCAGCTAATGCAGTGTTATAATGCATGTCATCTTTGCTAACTCTCATTTAAATACAGACTTGAGCCGATAAAGCAGCATGCAGAATGAAGAAGAACAGAGCAGCATGAAGAGAGGACAGAGAAGCGAGAGAGGAGAGAAGAACAGAGCATGACAGGAGGAAGTTACACTATTTCAGTGTAGTTTGATGTGGTTAAAGCGTATGTGCAATGTAGATTTATCAATAAAGTACAGATGTAGCTGAAGGTCCATCCCTGTATATTTCTTACATATTCAATAATACAGCAGACTGTGAATAAGTATACTTAATAAACAATCACTGCATCTGAATGATCACCACTAGACACTAGCTGTGTTGGCCTAGTTGTACTGTTACCAGAGAAGCTACAAGAGCCAGATTGTGCATAAACAGAAATAACTGCATCTGTTAGCATTGGTTGTTAGAGCAACATGGACAAGTGACAGGAGAGGAGCAGAACATCATGAAGACAGGAGCAGAACAACATGGAGAAAAGCAGCATGGACAGGAGGAAAAACACAATGTCAGTGTAGTCACTGCTGTGATTACCTGTGGCACTCAGCCTGCGGCCTTGTGCCTATGACCCAGTCACACCAATGCTGATATTCAGCACAACACCTTGTAGCATTTCACAACTTTTCAGGTCTTTTAGGTTACCACTGTTCCAACTTTGAGGTTGGTATTAAATTCTTAATGAGGATATAATTTTTCAATACAATGATATTTCTCAGCTTGAACATTTGATATGTTGTCTTTGTGTCATTTTACTTAATAAACAGGTATATTTTTTTCTTTTTGTACTGACAAGGGCGATTGTGCTGCACAGTGAATACCTCTACACAAAAGATACAGAATAAAATAGAAATAAATGAAATAGTGCCTTAACACAACGGTGTAAATACCATCCACAGCCTTGGATTGTGAAAGCCAAGTAATTAGCTTGCTGATAGATATGTTTCCTTGTATGAACTGCGTTAACCCACCATGTCATCATACTTCAGCTGCACTGTAAGATGAACATCACACTTGACCCTGCATTGTTTCAGAACCATCAGATATAAATGTAATTCACTCGACACAGGCCTGAATAGTGGCAGTCACTGCCACCAAAGAAGGCATTATGTAAACAGAAAAAAACATCCAGATGTTATCATGCCCTGGAGAAAGGGGAAAAGCAGCATGGACAGGAGGAAAAACACACTGTCAGTGTAGTCACTGGTGTGATTACCTGCAGCCTTGTGCCTATGACCAAGTCACACCAGTGCTGATATTCAGCACAACAGCATGACCTCAAGTGTGATATTGCTTAAGTAAAGATGACAGATATACTTGCATATGTAAACAATTAATACTTGAATTTGTGTATTGCTGAATGATGACTTCATAAAACTGCAATAAGAGAAGTGGTTTATTCAACCAAAACGGTTAAAGATGCACATCAAAAATATAAATGACAAAATGTAAATGGTGTGCATTTACCTACACCTGTTCTAATTCAACTCTGACTCTGACTCTAAAATAAACTATGCGCAGCAGCAGCTCATCTCCCCCTTTTGGCAGCTTATTCAACCAACATGGTTAAAGATGCACATCAAAAAATTAATCACAGAACGAAATGCAAATGGTGTGCATTTACCTGCTGTCCAGCTCCGCCCTTCAGAGCCCAGAGCTTGGAGCCTATCTTGCCAGAGCAAGATAGAAAACCTATTCTAACTCGACTCAACTCTTTTTCTTAACTCAAAATAAACTCAGAGCAGCAGCTCATCTCCCTCTTTGGCAGCTTATTCAACCAACACTGTTAAAGATGCACATCAAAAAATTAATCACAGAACGAAATGCAAATATTGTGCATTTTAACTTGGCAAGATAGAATACCTGTTCTAATTCAACTCAACTCTTTTTCTTAACTGAAAATAAATTCAGAGCAGCAGCAGCTTATCTCCCTCTTTTGGCAGCATCAATTCGGTTTTTGACATAGAACTTTACTGCTGTCCAGCTCCTGTCCTGTAGGGCCTGTGGAGACTCCTCAATACATCTCACGCAGTCTGCTTTTCCTGGAACCCTCCTGGACCTTATGAAGCTATTCAGCGTCTTCTCCACTGCCTGGACCTCCTCCTCCGACCACTTTCTTCTCCTTTGTGAAGAACCTGAATAAAATACAACAATAGCTTAATGTTCTTGAACACTGAACTCAAACTAATCAACATCGTTAAGAGCAGGTTCCTATTTCAACATTGGTGCAAATGCTTAAAAAGTGCTTAAAAACAGTTGAGCAAAACTGGTTATACACAAAGAGGTTAACTGGTTTTACTGTTGAGGCTGATCAGAGTATAAAATACAGGCCATTGAACAGTTTCTACTTTGTACACAGAATCAGCTTTAACCACATTAAAACTTCAATCACCAAACACATTATTATTGACAGCTAGGATCAAGACTTTTCAGATTAGACTTTGAAGAAGACCTCATGAGTGTTGAGATCAACAACCTCAGGTTTAACCAGGTAACCAGAGGGGTGTACTGCGAAGCCAGTTTAGTGGGATAGCGAGGTATGTTGAGTCTAAAGCCAGGCTTTCCTTTTATCACAAAGGTGGCCCTCTTTTAACCCGGCTAGATCACCATGGTAACTTATGCTTAGCTATATGTTCAGAGTTTAAAATTAAAATCGGCTATAAAAGCGCCGCTGTTTCACCATTTAACTCATTTACAGCGGGTGCAACCTTAACTTTGAAAGTCCAGTGGAGCTGGATCAGAACCGAGCATTTGTACAAAGGAAGAGATCGTGTTGATCCACTGGTGTTTACTTTCTCTGAGCGTCTCCGTCTGTAGATGTTCAGCTGAGGGAATACGCTGCTCGACTGTTGAGCCGACTCCCGTCAGGAGCTCATTACGCTATATATATTTATACTACTGATGGTTCTGAAACAATGCAGGGTCAAGTGTCATTTTTATACTTTTATATAGGCCTAGCAGTCTGGGCCACTGAAATAAGTAGTGCGGTCGCAGCATTACAGATAATCAGATAGGTAATCAGTAAAGTTAATCATTTCACTTTGATGTGGCCATGAATAAATTAATTTCAATGTTTCATCTGTTATATGGCAGTGTGGCCCAAACACAAATCTTGAATATGTCTATGCTATTTTCACAGTTAAAAAGGTCTTTGCTGCCATTGTACAGAGACAATAGGCTGAGATTTGCTTGTACTGCACCTAAAAAATTCACTGTATATTCATACGCACACCCAGCCTTGCTTTCATTAAAACACACTCACATTCTATAATTGTGATCAGTAAAATATATGAAAACAATATAAAACACAATTTAAAAATGACAGTTGTGGCTCTAGTTTATTTTGTTTAAATGGATAAATCTTCGTATTTAAAAGTACCGCAATGTTCAGCTGTCAGAAATTAAAATCAGCCTCCTCTCTTTACTTGTTATTCATTATCATATTTGCAGCAAAGTGTAGCTTTTGGCTGTGATCACGCTTTTTTATATCACTCATGCTCTCTCCATTAAAGCAACCTGCTCCTCTTGGCTGAAATCAGCGGCCGTGTGCGGAAGCAGAATCATATGACGCCAAACACCTCTTTTTATGTGAATGCACACAGAGCACAATGCTGAGAGTCGGACTTGACAAACCAAGTTGAGTTGGCTTTAGGTTTTGTTAAGCCAGAACATGAACACAAAGCCTGGCTATGTTGAGCCTCCTTCGCAGTACAGGCCTCAGACATGTCCATAACCCTCATGTTCTACTATTTACTGTAGATGTTACCTTGAGCTGGAGGTGTGCTGTGCTTTCCACTGGTGGATCTCTCTCTCTCACTGGATTTATCTGGAAACACAACAGCTCTCTTAGTAAAAGAAGTAGTGAACCTGATGAATATGAAACCTTAATAACATACAACATTACTAGGTCTACAGATCTGTCTTAATGACTCCTAATGACTGATTAGCTGACACAGAACACTGAAACATCCTGAGGCTGTGACAGGAGCTCTCCTCAGGTATGAAACCTGTCCTGTCCTGAGCTGTCACACTGAAGGACAAAATAGTTCAGGTACAGTGTCAGACCTGCCGAAAGGAACAAACACTGGCAATGATGTGAAGAAGCCACCGTGATGATGTCATGACCAAGACCTCTATCTATTTTTCTCCATCTATGCTAACCAGCTAGCCCTGACCCATTCCATATTTTTACACCATTTTGACAGTAGATGCCGTGAGTGAGTGTAGCATCTTGTCTCCTCCTAGAGAAGAACAGCTTCCCCCAGAGCACAATGTTACCTACAGTTCCCAACTAGAATCACAGAAACGCTTAGAGGCTGCAGCTCCAAGAAAGTCCTATTTTCTTCACAGATGTCTGACCTTATTTGACGGCAAAAAAAAGAGGTGAAACAAGTAAATCTGGATGTGATTTTCCACAGCAGCTGCAGCAGCCTTTCTTCAGACCGGTGAGTAATCACTAATTTACTGACCAACATTTCAAGTGTCAAAGTTGTGATGTTGTCAACTGGGTTCAAGTATTTTGTAAAGTTTAATTCTGTTGGCTGTTGCCCAGCTAATTACATCAGTAACATGAGACTTAGTTTATAACTGACTGTACATTTGTACAGTCAGCCACAGCCGCATCCAGCCCGCCAAACCTTCGAATTCGGCCTGCGACTGAGTTCAGCTAGTTTACGAATTATACTGTATTTCTCAGTCTGTGTGCGCTTGTAAGTCAATGTGCTGGGACACGCAAACACGCGGAAAGTATTTGTGTTGCCTGTGAGCCCCTGCATGCATGCTCAGAATTCATAAGCTGCAGCACGCATTTGATGCACGTCTTTTTCATGCATGTCCATGAGCACAGCTGTCAGTCTTTGCTGCCATTGTACAGAGACAATAGGCTATGAGATTTTCTTGTACTGCATCTAAAAAATTCACTGTATATTCATACGCACACCCAGCCTTGCTTTCAATAAAACACACTCGCATTCTATAATTGTGATCTGTAAAATACATGAAAACAATATAAAACACTATTTAAAAATGACAGTTGTTGCTCTAGTTTATTTTGTTTGTGTCCATAACCCTCATGTTCTACTATTTACTGTAGATGTTACCTTGAGCTGGAGGTGTGCTGTGCTTTCCACTGGTGGATCTCTCTCTCACTGGATTTATCTGGAAACACAACAGCTCTCTTAGTAAAAGAAGTAGTGAACCTGATGAATATGAAACCTTAATAACATAAAACATTACTAGGTCTACAGATGGCCTCGCCTGTGTCTCTCCTAATGTTTCCCACTGAGCTCTGCCCCATTTGAAAGAAGAAGAAGGAAGCTCATGTGTGGAAAGACATGGCCTCAAGATGTAGAATGTGTGTTGTGGAAGAGAAACACACGTCAGGACCGATGACTTGTATCCTCAGAACAGACCTGTCCTGTGATTGTCAGCCTCCTTTCATATTTAAGCTGAAAATCACAGGGCATGTCTGAGGATAGAAGTCTGCAGCTCCAGCACGATATGTAAATGATGATATGATGGGCTATGTCAAGATTTTTCATCATTTTATATCATACAAAACACCAAATATGTGTATAAATAAAAATGATGTACTTATAGTAAAATAAAATATAAACAACTAAATAATAAGGCAAAAGGTGAACTTTATTTCAGTCTAGGCCTGTTTGAATGTCTGCCCCCCAAGGATTCTGTTGCAAAAAATTCTGGCCCTGCAGTAGACCCAGTGTTGATGGTGTCACCATATTGTGACTCTTTTTCATCACTGGGAGGAGATCAGGCAGGACTGAATGTTTAGGTTCCATCAGGAGCTCAGACAGTACATGAGGAGGCTCCAGGTGAGTAAAGATTCTGATGCTGGACCCTCTGCTCCAGAACCGGCTGGTTCAGGATCAGCTCTCACTCAGCTCCACTGCCTGTTTATTGGTTCTATAGTGCAAACAGTGATTTGTCATCATCTCTCTAGTTGTGAATACAGGAAATGAAACTTCAGCATTTCATAATTTTCAGACTGTTTCAACTGTTCATATTGTGCCTCTCAGCATATTCAACATTGCTACTGCATTTATTTAAACCTATATTTCCCCTCACTATTCATTACAGACATGACATGTTTGGATATACAAACTATGATCTTGCCACACCAGACAAACTGGACAAACTATTCCACAAAGAGCCATGTGTTGTAGTTTTTTTCTACAACCAATCAAGAGCACACAGTTTAACAAATCAGCTGATTGAATGGGTCAAGTCTGGTGTGCTGTTGCTTGGTTGGAACAAAAACCTGCAGCCACAGCCCTTGCCCATGCCTGTTCTAATTCCATGTCTGTATGAGGACCAGAATCAAGTCCAGTCCTGGTGGTGGACCAGCACCTGCTCCTTCTTCTTCTGTGTCTGGACTCAATCATCAACAACCACATAAGTACAGTACAGTGGCACTCTGGAGAATTATGCCTGCAGAGATATTGTCAGTGTGTGATCTTAGCATAACAATGTCTAACTATATGTAATTTGGGGCTATTGCAGTATTTGCCTTTTATTGTTAATTTCCTGAGGTTTCTTGTGTCCTGCACTGAGCTGAATCTTAAGTGAATAAAAGCTGCTTTTCTAATTCTGCCTTTGTGATTATGTTATTATCCCTTGTCATCCTCAAGCTGCAATAGCTATGTATCTTTCAGTGTTATCAACATTTTTAACAATGTCAACAACAAATATACATATAAAGGATTCAAAAGAACATGATTACAACTGTATAAATGATACCTTTAAGAAGCATTTCAAATAACTATTTCCAATCTTTTAAATTCCACCAGTTAATAAATCTTTACTGTTATTTAAGAAATGTAAAAAAAAAATGCAATAAAAAATGCAATCAAAATAAATATGAAAAAAGAATAAAATTACTACCCAATAGTTGTCAGCTTACTTGATGAAGGACTGGAGGATGGTGAAGGTGTGGAGGACGTTGAAAGTCTGGAGGATGATGAAGGTGTGGAGGATGAAGGTCTGGAGGATGATGAAGGTGTGGAGGGCGTAGAAAATGATGTAGAAGCAGCCATCTGGTCGTCGTCTTCATCCAAGTCTGACTGGTCACTGTCCTGAGCTATTTCCTCTGAGGACCACAGTAACCACATGGATAAAAGTATTGAATACACATTCATCAGTACATGACAGCAACATCCCACAAGAGGGCAAAACGTAGGCTGCACAACTAAGAAGAATGTGAATATGATAAATTAAAGAGAGAAACAAATGAATACAGTTACCACAGAGGTTGTTTTACCTTGCGGATCAATGGAGATCTCATCCAGAGTTTGTCCCTTGAACTCTGCCATTTCCCATTCCAGGGCCATCAGCATTTTGCTGACCTTAGCCAGCTGTAATGTTCCTTCAGGCAGCCTGTAGTATTGGCGGTGAACTCTTATGTCATGACCTAAGAAATCCAAGGTTGTCCATTTCATTGTCCTTGAGATTGAGAAGCTGGGACATTGTGGCCATGTGTTTCCTCAACTTAGTAGAGGACAGTGCCTCTGGGTTACTGGCCCCACAGGATTGAGCTATCTGTCGAATAACATCCGATCCTCGAAAGTGCGTTAGTGCCTGTGGCCTTGCAAACATGAATTGATTGCTGTCTGGAACTTCGCAGTCATTACGAGTCTTTGCAAGGAGCTCCATTGATGCCTGCATTTCTGGGGTGAGGAGCAGTGGAACTTTACGTCCTCGTTTCCCTCTTATCTCTATCCTTTGAAAATGTTCACACAGTTTCTTCTCCAGGTCAGTCAATGCCAGCTCCACATCAGGATGAGACCAGGTCTGTCGTGCTGTGAAAGAACTGACAGCCATCTTCGAAACCTCCCCCTCTCTTCTGCGGTTAAAAATAATTAACTCACAGAGTGTAAGTTTCGCAAGTTCTGACCAATTTTTCTTGCTTTTTTCAAGTTCAAGTTTTTGTTGGAAATCCCTTCTCTGTTTATCAATGCACTGATGCATCTTTTTCACGTCCTCCGTGAAGGGCAGGAGCTGTGGCCTGTTCCATTTCGCCTCAGTGAGTGTCCTGAGGGCCTGCGATGAAATGCATTCATTCCATTTTGTGTTGCATATCTGTCTGAACACCTTTGCATTGTGAATGGCCGCCTCGTCACCTGACATCATGCCCTCACATTCGAGAATATTGGCCAACTTTTTAAGGCTATGGCCTAATTTCAACGCTAAGGATGGTGTTGTGTAAGTCCCAGTTTCCTCGCTAAATCCAGCTACCACCTTTACAGCTTCAATCACGCGAGGAAAATTGGCTGGTGCAAAAATCAGACATTTCTTTCAAATTCTGGCTCTGCTGTCCCTGTAGGAGCAAGCGCCCTGTCTCGCGCATCTTTTGTCGAATATATTCATGCTTTGTGATATCATGACCATGTTTGTTAAACAGATGTTCACCCAACTTCAATATGAGCCTTTCATTGCGGACAGCATGTGCTACATCATCTTCATTCATAGAAAGAACCAGTTTCCACAGCTGCTCACTGACACTGTTTGGAACTGGCTGAGTGTATGCACAGAGGGTTTGGACCCTAGACTTTCCTCTTTGTACCCCTCAGCTGTCCTCTTTAGGTGGCAGATCTTCATGTGTTTCCACAGTGATTTTCTTTTAGATAACCCTCGCAGTTTATACAGTGCATATAATCAGAAGGCTTTACAGGATCGTTTGGTTGCTGACGAGGTATCACAATCCCTTTTCCCTTTTGAGCACATCACTATTGTGGATACGGTTCCCTTATTCCTTAAGAGAGATAACTGAATCCTTCGCTCTTTAGAGCCTTTTGGAAACGCAATTGCTCTAGCCACATCTGGCTTGTCTTTATGTTTAGACTCTAAATGACGAGCCATTTTACGGTGAAGGTTTTGAACAAAATGTACAATAAGATGTTTTGTTGTACAATCTGCCACCATCAGGGTTTTTTTTCAATGTCATTACCATCACAGACTTGTCAGACGATGATCCGCTCTCTTTTGATGTCTGAGGACGCCTTTTCTTGCATGGTACAATGACTTCCTCAGCATGATCTGGAGATCTTTTCTGGGCTTTTCTCTTACTCGCCTTTTTTGTCGCTTGACGCGAGCTGCATCATCGCTGTCCTGACATGTCGCGACAGTGACAGAATCATCTGTTGACGGTCCACTCTCTTTTGCAGGCAGGAGATGCGTTTTCTTGAGTAGGACAGATACTTTCTGATCTGAATGTGTTTTTGCACTTTTCTCTTCCTTCCAAGTTTGACATCAAGTGAGCTATCACTGCTGGTTACTCCACATTCAGGGACATAGTCATCCTCACTAAATTCAAAACTTGATTCCTCTGACACCAACCCGAGAGCTTCTCTGTCCGGCTAAAAAACAAGAGGTTAAAAATCAGATTTCTAAGTCCTGCTTGGTAAGTATCTGAAATCATTTTTTTCACAGCAGATCTCATTGTTTGAGAAAACAATGACATGCTCACTATCAACCTGAACAGGTAAGTACTCTAAATAATGCTACTTACAAGCAATAGTAACTAGAATTCCCACTACACATGAAACAGTTACTGGTTTCACGCTATATCACTAGCACTACATATTTGCCATTGCTATTTTACAGTTAAGATTATTCATGTGTATCTATATACATGTACTGTATATCTCACTTGCAATGGTCATGGCCAGTTACTGTGGTAGTTTGGTAGAAGTAGTACTTTGTCTGACATCAGGTTCTCCAATGGCATCAACCAGCAGCTGCCTCTCTGTGTGAAGACTAATGTCTTTCTGTTATGTGTCAGTGTAAACATGGCAACATCTTTGACTGTGCACCTTTTTAACTATAGGCCAGTGGGTGTGAGCAGGTTTGTCACAAAGAGTAAACCCACCAAAAATATGTTATATATGTTACAGTGATCACAAGATCACGGAGTGAGCTGTAGCCACTGAGCATCTGTTAGCTCAGGGATCACAGAGGCTGCAGCACAGTCACTGACAGAAGCTTCTTACATGGCTACAGCTAACTCTGTAGTCACGTGATCACTCTGAAACAAAATTTTAACACTAACATATATAACATATTTTTGAGTTTACTCTTTGTGACAAACCTGCTCACACCCACTGGCCTATGGTGTAAAAAGGTGTGAGGCTACACTGTCAAACACGTTGCAATGTTTACACTGACACACAACAGAAAGACATACTTTTCACACAGAGAGGCAGCTGCTGGTTGTTGCTGTGCATGCAGCGGACACATGTTGTAGTGGTGTGACTAACATAGAATTGAAGTAAACAAATCTGTGTCATGGATCTGCCTCATTTACCTGATCCAGCTAATTAGTCAATATCGGAGCCAATATCCGATCTTAATATCGGATCTACGCATCCCTGTTTAAAGGGTGTAGCAGGACTTACTGCTGTATCCTGCTGACGATGTAGAACCAAGGTCCTCTTCCTCTCCTCCTTTTGCCTCTCTGCCTGTGCCGCCTCGTAGCGCTTTTCACACATGTCATGGTGTGATTTGAGCTTCTGTATATAAAGCATATGGCGACTTTTTGCCTGTGAAACACCAAACACACGTAAAAATGAAGTTCAAATGTTTTTCACAATTGTTCAGTGAAAGCTATCTTTTCTATTTTGGCATTTAAATCTAATTTGAGGGGACCATGTAAAGAGCCATAGCAAAGAGAAGGATCAACACGTGCTGAACACCATGTGCTTATCTTTAGTTGTCTGACCACAGCACATAAAAATATTGTGTCTTAAATGGAACAGACAGTATGAGTCTGTTCAGACACTATGAGACTATCTGAGCAGATTCATAGGAGTCAAATCCATCAACTCTGAAACTGAACAGACTCCACAGGATAACACAAACACCAGGATCAGATTGGTGGCCTCCCATAAACTCAGTATTATCTGGTGATTTTACTGGTTTAAATGTTACTTGTAAGAAGATGGCATAACCTACCTCCTCCTCATGTTCAGGCTCACTGCTACCATCGACATCTAAAAATAAAAATCACAGAAAAGGTAAATGTTAAATCAGCTGAGGTTGAGCCTCTCACTGACCAGTTGGAGTTGTCCAGTCTTTGTCTACTAGATGTTGTTACTTGTTCTGAGGTTGCCATCATGGTCAATGTGTTGCATTGCTTCAGTTTAAAGGAGCAGTGAAACAGAAACTGAGTGATGAGCTGCTTTGAACGGGAGAGCAGAACATCATCATCTTAGCTGCTTCAAAACATGACCATAGAAAACATTGATATCGGTTGCCGCTTGTTTTCTCAGTACTTTCACCACCTTCTTCATATTTTTAGACTATGTTTTCTGCTTTTTCTGATCTCACTGTGTCTCTACCTTATGCTAGGTATTATATTCTTTATAATTTTACTATGAAGAACTTTGTGAATTCTTTCTGTGTAAAGTACTGTAAAAAAATAAACATTACTTACTTACTTACTTACTTCTCTGTTGTTCAACAGACCTTTAATTTGAAGCTACAATTTTTCAACCACTGAACAACTGTGTTCCTGCACGCAAACACTCCTCCTCTGTCCGACTCAAACAGCTGATTTGTGAATCATTACTGTGTGAACCCAGGAGTAAGCTTGCAGGGTTCAAGGCTAAGGTTTTTTTCACTTGCCCGGTCGGGCAAGTTGGTCAGAGATCTACTGGCCCAAAGTCAGTTTTACTTGCCCTATAAAAATTGTTTAATTTAAGCGGCTATCAATTAACAAAGACTGCAGTTATTTTTATGTTATGTAATCTTTATTCACACTGTATTTATTAATTAAAACAACATATGTCATGTATTGTAGCTTAATTCCTACACAAATATGACAGTGTCAGGGCTTAAAGTGAAAAAATTTGTCAATCATTCTCCGTCTATAATTTTGCGCCCTACTTGAGCCATGCCCACCTCTATTTATTTTTCACCCCTCTCTCCAGTTCTGTTCTACTGAGACCGGGTTTAATATATTTTGCTTCCATCTCTCTGCCCTGCTCTACTCTACTTCAATGCTACTTAGCTCTCTCTCTACTCTACCAGTAGACTACCACATCCACCTGTTGCACAAAACATGCACAGCAGTGTTTCCCCTAGGATGGAGTTGTAGCAGGAGGTGAAGCACACGCATGAAAAATAATTTTCACATGCGTGAAACTTTTTTGTATGCTTGCAAAGCACAGCCTGCTGGGATGTTTCTATGTATCTACTGGCACCAGAAGGGCTCTTTAGGACTAAATACATACAGTACATCCGTGCACAGTAATGAGCAGGTGAAATGTCTGTCTAGCTTACATACAAGGTGTCTCAAGATTTAGGAACATACAATTTTATTGAATATAATAAATAGTGCTGCACGATTTGATAAAAATGTGTGATTGCGATTACAATATAATAATAATGTAATAAATAAATGGTATCATGAGTCTTTTTGCTTGATTCAATGTTTCCCTACATTATATTAGGGGGCACTGACCTGACAGTTATTATTATGGACAGACAGTGTGTCAATGACCATTAACAGACTGAGCACAGTCAAACACTGCTCACACAGCAGCGCAGCACATCTGCAGATGAAAATTAGCCTGTATGGCTAAATTTGGCACATTTACATGACTTAAGTGATTATGTTAATTAATGTGCACTGTCCCTTCTTAAATAAAATAAACATAAACACAAACTGTACACACAGCGGAACGAGCTTGTGTTGTGTTCAGGCGTTGTCACGTAAATGACAAATTCCGGCACGCCATAGCACAACACAGCAGCATGTCAAATGGGCCGAAACAGAGCAAAATTGCTCAATTTTTCATTTGTTATGGAGTCCATGATTTCCCTGTGACACATAGAAATGTTTGCTTAACTGTGCTTGGATGTTGTTTTATGAGGCTCTGACAGCTTTCAGTTGTCTCTTTGTCTTTAACGTTACACGGCTCGTCTTTTCTCGCATGCACTCTTCCTACTTCTCTCTGTGCTGTCTCAAGTGCTGATATAGATTGGTCGTGTTGCTGGACGTGGCGACTTTAACTTTTAAACTTTTACACAGCATGTCTTTCTGTTCATGCTCATGCTCATGCATGTTCATGCTGTTCTGCTCATGCTCTTCTTCAGCGTCTGTGTTGGTCACTGCTGCGCCGGCTGCACCAGGATAGCTTGTGGGCGTGATGTCAACAAATTCCACACACTATAGAGAGGCATTATTATGTAATCGCACAGCCTGACATCGCGATTGCGACTGCGATTAGATTAATCGTGCAGCACTAATAATAAAGTAAAAAGTCACTTGACATGCTGCTGTTTTGTGCTATGACCTATTTAAGTGTTGGAAGTTGTTATTTACGTGACACGCCTGAACACAACACAAGCTCAGCATGAGTGCCATACTGAGCTGCTGTGCGAGCAGCGTGTCTGTCTGTGCGTAACAGCAGTCTGTTGATGGTTATTTACACACTGTCCATTTCAATAACTTTGTCAGCTGACAAACTGCACCGGGCTCGGGTCAGGTTTGGTCAGGAAAATGCGGCCCGAGCCGCTCTAGCGTGCTCACCTGTGTGTGTGGCGGAACTCCGTGCACCTCCATCAGAGCAGAAGAGCACGCGTTTTAAAATACATTTATTTTATCAATTAGTTATTAACTTTTACTATTTTTAGCAACTTGCCCGATCAGGCAAGTGAGTTGTTAGTTTACATGCCCGACCCGCGAGTTTTACTTGCCCCAGGCAATCGGGCAATCCTTATTGTTGAGCCCTGGCTTGTGTACAGTTATACAGTAGTTCAAGGGTTCACAAACTGTAGCTCCAGAGCAAAGGTCTGTTTGATGGTGAGACATAGGAGAAAATACTCAAATAAAAACATTAACTGATATTGTTTTTTCCTCTTTTTGATTTAGCTGACATGTGTTAGTGGAGGATCCAGTACACAGCAGCTCCTCACTCAAAATTATTGGTGGTTACACAATAATTTATATGATTAAATATATAATTATGTCAAAATGCAAACTAACTGAATAATGATGATATACATTTACTAAAGAGTAACAATAACACTAACAGTAGCCTTTAACAGAGGGTTGTGTGCTCGGCTGTCCAAGTTCGTTTCCCATCATTACTGAATCAAGATTCAATATTCTCTTTATCGTCATTCAGAAGAAAACATCAAAGATGCAGAGTAGAACAAAAGTACAAGCATGGCTCGATAAAAAACACAGATAAATAATAAACAGGATGCAAAGAACGATTCAATATATATACAGGTTTCACAAATTACTTTCTGGATTGTGTTCTGGATTACTTTCATACCTGCACATTCAGAGCTGAGTCCTGTGGATCTCAAACTCGGGCCATCCTCCTGTCAGCACAGACACAGTCAACATGTCAGATTACATACAGCAGTCAAAGTAATAACAGCAGTATTCAATCATCTACAACAATAATAGTCATTACTTACTATTTTGTGATGTTTAATTTATTTTGAAATCACCAATATTATCAAACCACTAACTCAAGTATTGTTCAGTGTTTTCCACAAAATAGATCAGATTCTGGCATGATTCAGTGAAAAGAAGGCAATGTAACTTCACTCAGCAGAACACTTCAATTTCACATTACAACAGCCAATTTCTGGATTGAGAAATGAAAAATGAGCATAACAAGTTTCACCGAGTCTCTCTCTCATCCACGCAGTCTGTGTCACGTGAGACACCGAAGCGCGACCAGAGTTAAAAAGTACAAATGGTTAAATCCCGACCAACACCCGCCGTTTATATCCGGTCTTAAGCCCTGGCTAATAGTGTAGCACGTGAAGCTAGCGGTCATGGTCAGCTAACATTAGCTAACAAAGGCTAACCCACACAGCTAACTTCCTAAACTGCATTTTGCGACGTCATTCTCTATTTTCATGCTGGACACAATTGTACAGTTGTTATAAATGTAACTCAAGAAGACATGGCGAGCCTATTTCATTAACTTAATACTCACCGTCTCCATCACGAATCCAGCTCTGTTTACCTCCTCCTCCTCCTCCTCCTCTCTGCCTCCGGACGCACTCTGACGTCACTCGTCAGGCGCAGGTGCGCCAGTCGACAAAGGGGGCAGTGGGGGAGGGGCATAGTCCGGATGGGGACCTCAAAAATCAGGTTGTGTGTGTTAAGACAGTAATCACCCAGAGTAGGTGGAAGGACTACAGCTTCATAGTAATGGGGACCTCAAAAAT
The DNA here is from genome assembly GCF_011397635.1 of Epinephelus fuscoguttatus. Classification (NCBI taxonomy): domain Eukaryota; kingdom Metazoa; phylum Chordata; class Actinopteri; order Perciformes; family Serranidae; genus Epinephelus; species Epinephelus fuscoguttatus. Next base: position 21,142,209 of record NC_064753.1, on the reverse strand, counting down.
CAGGTTGTGTGTGTTAAGACAGTAATCACCCAGAGTAGGTGGAAGGACTACAGCTTCATAGTAAAGACCAGTACTCAAGTTGTAAAAAAAAAAATCAGGGGGGATGATGGATTTTATCACAGGGGGACATAATTTGTGCTGATGACAGCGCAGAGGGTCTGCCATAGCACCACTGCTCTTACATAGTTAGGGTCAAATGCACAGGACAAGTGCAAAATCATTTCTTCTTCATCTTCTACTTAGGTCAACCGATGATACTAATAATAATCAAAGTCAATTTTGCTTTTAGAATAATGAATTATAGTGTATTTTTCAAAACTTAGTGGTACCACTTAGTGGTATATGATCAAAACTGGTATCTAAGGGTTAATTTTTAATTGTGATTAATTAAATCATAAATTAACCCTATGGGCCCTAGGTCTTTTTAGGGTATTTTACTGCCTTTACTTTTAAGCTCATATCACAGTCATTATAAAGGCTACATACACATGCTATATCTTGTTTTTCGGGACAATCTGAGCTAACCAGATTTGCCATCATTTCATGTCCTTCTATGTGCCTGTATTTTATATTAATTTTTATATCAATGAAAAGAACAAATCTGTGTGACTAAATTCTTTCATTTTTACATGTATCTCACCATAGCAAGTTAGAAGTTGACATATTCTGCCATATATGAAGAGGGGAGACTCTCTGGAATATGGCAATATAAGAACCATGATGCTGGGACATTCTGTCACTTCACAGCTGTCCAAAACATGTGGTTTGTGCCAGGCAGATGTGATTGCCAGTATTTTTTCACTATTGCAAGAAATTCCATTGACTCATTCACAAGTCAAAAATGTGTTTTATCTAAAAGAAAGATGCAATATTTACATCTAAGTGTCTCTCTCAGCTTTAACCGATATTGTCCAGCACCTCAAGCCTTCTTACTGTCCTCTTGACAGCATCCCACCTCATCTTTTTAAGGACGTTTTCCATATCATTGGGCCCTCTGTTATGGATCTGATAAATTCATCTTCGTCCCAGCTGCCTTTAAACATGCTGGGGTCCAGCCGTCATCAAAAACATAATCTAGACCCCACAGTTTTATCCAACTTTAGGCCTATCTCCAAGCTTACTTTTCTTTCTAAGGTCTTGGAGAAGGTGGTTAATGAACAGCTACATTATTTTATTGATCTAAATGACATTTCGAGAAGTTCCAGTCTGGTTTTAAGTCACGCCATTGCACAGAAACAGTGCTTTAAAAATTTTAAATGACCTTCTTTTAACAGTTGACTCTGGTAACTCTGCGGTCCTGGTCCTCTGGATCTTACAGCTGCCTTTGATGCAGTGGATCGCAACCTTCTCCTGTCTCGCTTAAACACCTGTGTGGGCATTAAGGATATTGTTCTTAAGTGGTTTCAGTCCTACCTGTCAGACAGGAGCTTCTCTGTCCAGCTTCGGCCACTTCCCCCCTGAGCTGTGGGGTGCCTCAGGGTTCTATTTTGGGTCCCCTCCTCTTTTCGATATATATGTTGCCATTGGGATCCATATTTAGAAAGCACAATGTCTCATTTCACCGCTTTAGAGATGACGTACAAATCTATCTGCTTTTAAAAACAAATGAGCAAGCCTCTGTTCAGGTGTTATTAGACTGCCTCAATGATATCCGATCTTGGATGGAAGTGAACTTTCTCTCCATGAACAAAAATCTGGGACCCCTTGGGTCAAAGGTCGTCGCGCAGCGGCCAAAGAGACACATTGTTTTTTTAAAAGCACTGTCTTTTCTTTAATAATTCATCAACGCTTTGAGGTAGGGGGCTGACCTTTGAGTATGCACATCAGGAGGCCACAGGCGACCACTGTGCAAAGTTTCAGACCCGTGTGACCTTGGGAAAGGTCAAAGGTCAACCCTTTGGGGGAGATCTGGACAATTTTTTCATACCTTTGTTCCAGATTATCGTTTAGTGGCTCTGGGGGATCCTCTGTTCTGAATCTGGGACCCCTGGGGTCAAAGGTCACACGCAGCCAAAGAGACACGTTTTTGTTTTAAAGCACTGTCTTTTCTTTAATAATTCATCAATGCTTTGAGGTAGGGGCTGACCTTTGAGTATGCACATCAGGAGGCCACAGGCGACCACTGTGCAAAGTTTCAGACCCGTGTGACCTTGGGAAAGGTCAAAGGTCAACCCTTTGGGGGAGATCTGGAAAATTTTTTCATACCTGTGTTCCAGATGATCGTTTAGTGGCCCTGGGGATCCTCTGTTCTGAATCTGGGACCCTGGGTCAAAGGTCAAGAGACACGTTTTTGTTTTACTGTCTTTTCTTTAATAATTCATCAATGCTTTGACAGCTGATAGTCGATGTAGCCTTCTGCTAGGATTTTTTGTCACATTGAGCTAGTTAGCTTTGCAGAGCAGTCTACCAGCTCATCTTGGGCCCCTAGACAACATATAAAAAAATCAGACTCCTGTGACTTTTAGAAAAACATTTCCTCCAAAACCTCCTCTCTGGTCAAAGGGTGTAAGAGGACATAAGTCTGACAGCTCCTGATTTTGAGTTTCTGAAACAGGCAAAAAAAAATCTACAGGACTTTGGGGGTTTTTTTGTTCCAGATTATCGTTCAGTGGCTCTGGGGGATCCTCTGTTCCCAATCTGGGGCCCCTGGGGTCAAAGGTCACCGCGCAGTAGTCAAAGAGACACGTTCTTTAAAAAGCACTGTCTTTTCTTTAATAATTCATCAACGCTTTGAGGTAGGGGGCTGACCTTCCAGTATGCGCATCAGGACGCCACAGGCGACCACTGTGAGAAGTTTCAGATCCGTGCGACCTTGGGAAAGGTCAAAGGTCAACCCTTTGGGGGCGATCTGGACAATTTTTTCATACCTTTGTTCCAGATTATCGTTTAGTGGCTCTGGGGGATCCTCTGTTCTGAATCTGGGACCCCTGGGGTCAAAGGACCCCACGCATAGGCCAAAGAGACACGTTTTTTGTTTTAAAAGCACTGTCTTTTCTTTAATAATTCATCAATGCTTTGAGGTAGGGGCTGCACTTTGAGTATGCACATCAGGACGCCACAGGCGACCACTGTGCAAAGTTTCAGACCCGTGTGACCTTGGGAAAGGTCAAAGGTCAACCCTTTGGGGCGATCTGGACAATTTTTTCATACCTTTGTTCCAGATTATCGTTTAGTGGCCCTGGGGGATCCTCTGTTCTGAATCTGGGACCCCTGGGGTCAAAGGTCGCCGCGCAGCGGCCAAAGAGACACGTTTTTTTTTTTAAAGCACTGTCTTTCTTTAATAATTCATCAATGCTTTGACGTAGGGGCTGATAGTCGAGTATGTCGTGGCGCCACAGAGCCTTCTGCTAGGATTTTTGTCACGTTGATACGACCACTGCAGAGCTAGTTAGCTTTGCAGAGCGTCTACAGAGTTGGGACTCAGGAGACTGATACAGGTCTTACGTAAGGCCCGCAGCCCAAGTTTCATGTGGTTTGGTCCATTTTTGTGGCCGTGCGAGCCTTAATTGGTTAAAAATGCTAACCTTTAGAAGCCCGCCCCTCGAAACTACCGGGCCGATCGAACCTAACTGATGTCTACCAGCTCATCTTGGGCCCCTAGACAACATATAAAAAAATCAGACTCCTGCGACTTTTAGAAAAACATTTCCTCCAAAACCTCCTCTCTGGTCAAAGGGTGTAAGAGGACATAAGTCTGACAGCTCCTGATTTTGAGTTTCTGAAACAGGCAAAAAAAAATCTACAGGCCTTCGGGGTTTTTGTTCCAGATTATCGTTCAGTGGCTCTGGGGATCCTCTGTTCCCAATCTGGGGCCCCTGGGGTCAAAAGGTCGCGCGCAGTAGTCAAAGAGACACGTTCTTTTAAAAGCACTGTCTTTTCTTTAATAATTCATCAACGCTTTGAGGTAGGGGGCTGACCTTCCAGTATGCGCATCAGGACGCCACAGGCGACCACTGTGCAAAGTTTCAGATCCGTGTGACCTTGGGAAAGGTCAAAGGTCAACCCTTTGGGGCGATCTGGACAATTTTTTCATACCTTTGTTCCAGATTATCGTTTAGTGGCTCCGGGGATCCTCTGTTCTGAATCTGGGACCCCTGGGGTCAAAGGTCGCCACAAGAGGCCAAAGAGACACGTTTTTGTTTTAAAAGCACTGTCTTTTCTTTAATAATTCATCAATGCTTTGAGGTAGGGGCTGACCTTTGAGTATGCATCAGATGCCACAGGCGACCACTGTGCAAAGTTTCAGACCTGTGACCTTGGGAAAGGTCAAAGGTCAACCCTTTGGGGCGATCTGGACAATTTTTTCATACCTTTGTTCCAGATTATCGTTTAGTGGCCCTGGGGGATCCTCTGTTCTGAATCTGGGACCCCTGGGGTCAAAGGTCGCCGCGCAGCGGCCAAAGAGACACGTGGTTTTTTTTAAAGCACTGTCTTTTCTTTAATAATTCATCAATGCTTTGACGTAGGGGGCTGATAGTCGAGTATGTTGTGTGCCACAGAGCCTTCTGCTAGGATTTTTTTGTCACGTTGCGTGATACCACCACAGAGCTAGTTAGCTTTGCAGAGCATCTACAGAATTGGGACTCAGGAGACTGATACAGGTCTTACGTAAGGCCCGCAGCCCAAGTGTCATGTGGTTTGGTCCATTTTGTGGCCGTGGCGAGCCTTAATTAGTTAAAAAATGCTAACCTTTAGAAGCCCGCCCCTCGGAAACTACCGGGCCGATCGGAACCTAACTGATGTCTACCAGCTCATCTTGGGCCCCTAGACAACATATAAAAAAATCAGACTCCTGCGACTTTTAGAAAAACATTTCCTCCCAAACCTCCTCTCTGGTCAAAGGGTGTAAGAGGACATAAGTCTGACAGCTCCTGATTTTGAGTTTCTGAAACAGGCAAAAAAAAATCTACAGGACTTTGGGGTTTTTTGTTCCAGATTATCGTTCAGTGGCTCTGGGGGATCCTCTGTTCTGAATCTGGGACCCCTGGGGTCAAAGGTCGCCAGTAGTCAAAGAGACACATTCTTTAAAAGCACTATCTTTTCTTTAATAATTCATCAACGCTTTGAGGTAGGGGGCTGACCTTCCAGTATGTGCATCAGGAGGCCACAGGCGACCACTGTGCAAAGTTTCAGACCTGTGTGACCTTGGGAAAGGTCAAAGGTCAACCCTTTGAAGGAGATCTGGACAATTTTTCATACCTTTGTTCCAGATTATCGTTTAGTGGCTCTGGGGATCCTCTGTTCTGAATCTGGGACCCTGGGGTCAAAGGTCATGCAGCTGCCAAAGAGACACGTTTTTGTTTTAAAGCACTGTCTTTTCTTTAATAATTCATCAATGCTTTGAGGTAGGGGCTGACCTTTGAGTATGTGCATCAGGGCGCCACAGGCGATCACTGTGCAAAGTTTCAGACCTGTGCGACCTTGGGAAAGGTCAAAGGTCAACCCTTTGGGGCGATCTGGACAATTTTTTCATACCTTTGTTCCAGATTATCGTTTAGTGGCCCTGGGGGATCCTCTGTTCTGAATCTGGGACCCCTGGGGTCAAAGGTCGACAGCAGCGCCAAAGAGACACGTGTTTTTTTAAAGCACTGTCTTTTCTTTAATAATTCATCAATGCTTTGACGTAGGGGGCTGATAGTCGAGTATGTCGTGCGCCACAGAGCCTTCTGCTAGGATTTTTTTGTCCCGTTATGATCGACCACCGCAGAGCTAGTTAGCTTTGCAGAGCGTCTACAGAATTGGGACTCAGGGAGACTGATACAGGTCTTACGTAAGGCCCGCAGCCCAAGTTTCATGTGGTTCGGTCCATTTTGTGGCCGTGGCGAGCCTTAATTGGTTCAAAAATGCTAACCTTTAGAAGCCCGCCTCGGAACTACCGGGCCGATCGGAACCTAACTGATGTCTACCGGCTCGTCTTGGGCCCCGAGCGACATATAAAAATCAGACTCCTGCGACTTTTAGAAAAATATTTCCTCCAAAACCTCCTCTCTGGTCAAAGGGTGTAAGAGGACATAAGTCTGACAGCTCCTGATTTTGAGTTTCTGAAACAGGCAAAAAAAACCCTACAGGACTTTGGGGGTTTTTTGTTCCAGATTATCGTTCAGTGGCTCTGGGGGATCCTCTGTTCCCAATCTGGGGCCCCTGGGGTCAAAGGTCGCCGCGCAGTGGCCAAAGAGACACGTTCTTTTAAAAGCACTGTCTTTTCTTTAATAATTCATCAATACTTTGAGGTAGGGGGCTGACCTTCCAGTATGCGCATCAGGACGCCACAGGCAACCACTGTGCAAAGGATCAGACCCTTGGTCTGCTCACCCATCACTTGGCGCGATTTAGCCATGAACATTCTGTCTTGGGGGGGGGGCAGGAACATGCATTTACTAAGAAAGTGATTATCAGGCCTACTGGCACATTTGCATAAGGGACATGACTTCCTTGGGCGGGCAGGCAGGGCTTGCTTTGACCTGGGAGCTCAGACACGGCGCCGCAGCACAGGCATCCTCCGAGGCCTGCAACTCATCTGGTAGTGAATCCAGGGCTTGTGAGATTTCTGGTTTAATGGATGTCAACGTGCGGGACCGCAGTTCAGTGCCATACCTTTGTTTGATGAGCTTCGCAGATCAGCGTGTATGAAGCGGAGCCATGTGAGGACAACAAAGTTCTCAAGTGAGGGTGTTAACTCATCCTCAGTCACAACTTCTCCCATGTGGCTGATGCCGAATCCTTACACAGTAAGTTGTCGTCAGTAAAGCCATCAGGACGTTGATACAAATCCTCTGGTCTCTCATCAGGCTCCGTTTGATAGCAGCAAAGTCAATGAAGTGCACTCCAGTGCACTGAAAGCCGTAATGTAGGCGAATGGCTTGCCATATGCTATCAATGAAAGTGGAATTTCTGACAATGCTGTGAGAGATGACAGGACAGTAATTAGCAATCTGTCCCAGCATGAGCTCCAACGTGGCCACCTTGGCGTTCTTTATTGCGTTGGGCAGCAGGAACTGGGTCGACGCCATCTGTAAATCCTCGGCATGGAGACGTTTTGATTTCTTCTCCCATTCTGCACCATTGAGCAGAAATGGGACAAACTCACCATTAAGTGACAGTGTGTACAACAGGTTCTGGTGCCAGTTCTCAAAAGAGTTGACAGTTTCAATCTTGGTTCGGTGCTCTGTGTGAATTAGCCATGATGCGCGCTTAGCCACCGTTAGCTCAACTGTGTCTGGTTTTAGGCGTCACTACACTGTGATTCCCTGACAGTATAGTTACTGTTATGACTTCGTAGTTGATAATATTCTCTGGTCGTATGTTCGGGAAACGCTGCCACCATGCCAGTAAAGGAGGATGATACACATGAATCACACAACGCAGGTTGAGTAGTGCGGCAGCAGCCGTTTAGTGTAAACAAGAGCTGGTACAAAACACAGACCCAGAGGAAGTGACGCCCGGTAACCCCACCGTACATAGCGGAAGTGACGTATGGTCACTATGACAACCACAAACACTACTGGCGCAGAGGGCCTTCTGCTAGGATTTTTTGACCATGTCGCGATACGGCCACTGCAGAGCTTGTTAGCTTTCCAAAGGGTCTATGGAGTTGGGCCTCAGGGAGACTGCTACAGGTCCTACATGAAGCCCACAGGCCAAGTTTCACATGTTTCGGCCACTTTTTGTGGCAATGGCAAGCATTCATAGGTTGGAAAAAATGATTTTTCAAAGCCCCGCCCATCAAAAAGTACAAGTCCGATCGGCACCGAACTGATGTCTATCCGCTCGTCCGGAGCCCCTGAAAAATGTAAAAAGATTCAGACTCGTACGACTTTAGGAAAAATGTTTGAAACAGGCAAAAAAAACCCAAAAAAAACAAACAAAACCACACAACTTTGGGTTTATTTTCCTCGGGATTATTGTTTAGTGGCCCCTGGGGATCCTCTGTTCTGAATCTGGGGTCTGTGGGGTCAAAGATCACTGCCTGGCGGCCAAAAGGACACATTTTACAAACAGTAGCCCAAAAGGAATTTCCTTCCTGGCATTTGAATTTCGGGAAACTTGAATTTCTTCAAAAATTCACAAACGCTTTGAGCTAGGATGCTGAAATTTGAGTATGTGTATCAGGAGGTCACGGCATTGACTGGGTCGAGTTTTAGACCTGGCCTGCGTTTTTTTTTTTCAATAATTCACAAACGCTTTGACATGGGGATTAAATTTTCTGCTAACAGGACAACTAGTGCTAACAAACACTGGTTGGGCCTCCTAGTGATCCCTCAGGTGCAGTTATTGTTAATTCACACACTGTGGCTCTTGTAGTTTTCTGCTAACAGGACAGCCAGTGCTAGCAAACACTGATCAGGCCTCCTAATGATACCTCAGATGCAGTTATGTTCGTCCACACAGTGATGCTTTTAGCTTATTTGCAAACAGGACAACCAGGCTAACACATCTATTTAGTGGAGGTCACTCAGCTGCAATTATTGTTTCTGCCTTTTAAACAGTGATGATCTCAAGTTCTCTGTGTGCGGGACAATCAGCTGTATTGTTGAATACAAAGAATATTGGACCCTTGTGTCTGTACTTTATTTAAGAATCCATATTGCACATGCTTTATCCATATCAAGACTACACTGTGTTCAGTGTTTCCTTTATTCCATGCATCTCTAGTCCTTTGGCTTCTCTTTGTGCTGCTCTGCTCCTCTTTCTTCTCTTCATGTTGCTCCATCAACCAGCGCTAACACTTAAATCTCTCAATAATCATTCAGATTCAGTTATCACTTCTGTTTGTTCATGCATTGACTGTTGTAGCCATTCTGCTAACTAGGACTAAAAGTGATAACACGTCTATATAGTGGTGATCATTCAGATGCAATTATTGTTTATTAAGTATACTTATTCACAGTCTGCTGTATTATTGAATATGTAAGAAATATACAGGGATGGACCTTCAGCTACATCTGTACTTTATTGATAAATCTACATTGCACATACGCTTTATCCACATCAAGACTACACTGAAATAGTGTAACTTCCTCCTGTCATGCTCTGTTCTTCTCTCCTCTCTCGCTTCTCTGTCCTCTCTTCATGCTGCTCTGTTCTTCTTCATTCTGCATGCTGCTTTATTGGCTCAAGTCTGTATTTAAATGAGAGTTAGCAAAGATAACATGCATTATAACACTGCATTAGCTGGTACCTATATACCAGTAATCACATCTTACTGTACTTGACTTAAGTATTTACTTTCAGTTTTTCACCATTTGTGACTTTCTCCTTTGTGTATACCGGAATTATAGGCTATTACATGACACTGTGAATACAGAGCCACTCATAGTTATAATTCAAGTATTATTATTATTAAAAGATATGAACAGACTCTGAGAGCAAATTCTATGGTCAGAAAATTGCAGCAAAATGATGGTGAATATTTCTGGAAAGAGGCAAAGATTATGAATGATGGTAAAATACCTCTGCTCTCCATTATTGAATGAGTAACTGGTAGTGTGAAGAAATAGGAAGAAGACAGGATAGGGAGTTTTTTAACTGTGTCAAAAGTGGTGATTTTTGTGTTGGGGATGTTCCCCATCATAATGTGGTTATCAGGCCTGATGAAGACAGTTGTGCTATTGGGAAACTGTCTTTAAATAAGTCTTGTGGCCTTGATCAGATTAAAAATTCACAAAGGATCATTATCAGCACAAGTCTAACCAAAGAAGATGTAGCCTTCTGTCTGTTATCTGCATTTCATTGTCTTCAACAATTAAATGTCTGCATTTTGAGGAATATATATGTTTACTAACAAGTATAAGAGGAATTTAAAGCTAAGGATCAATTTTGCATGAATACTGGTGTCCTGATGCTGTACACTCATGAATCGGTTGAATCATGTCCTCATTATATTAAATATCTTAAATATAAAATAAAAAGTCAAAATAGAAACAATTAGTTAAATTTAGTAGTAGTTTTAGAAATTGGAGGTAACAGAAATGAATGGTTTGAAAAAGGGATCATAATAATAGTGGAGTCGTACACTTTCAACATGAAGTCGACTGTGGAGGATGAAAAACTTCCTGGCAAGACAAGTGAAGACGACAAGCAGAAGATTGTGGTTTAATATATTACATTGATGTATTATATTTACAATTGTTTTTAAAACAGTAATAAAATCCAAGACTTGGTAAAAGTAAGATCAAAATAGAACTAGTTTTATTGTCTCTAATTGGGTATCATTGATTAAAAAAAAACAACTTAAATTTAAGATAAATTACCAAGCTGTCATTCTACCTTTGACCCATAGGGGGCGCTAGAGAGTGGCACAATATGACACACACAACCATTCCGGTTGAACCCCATGGGGACTGCAGTACCAGTGTGTGTCCACTAAGGGCGCATGAAATTTCACACACTTTCACATTTTTCATGTGTATGACTCCAAGGGGACACTTGTAGGAAATTTCATGAGGCACCTATATTCTAAGTTTTACGGCTCTAGGAGGCTTCTACCCGTGGGGACCTCATTTTTGGTCCCCACGGTCAATCAGGTCCCCACTGGGTGAGTGTGTATTCAGGTCGATGTCCCCACCGAGATAGAAAAACAAGTGCACACACAAACACACACACACACACACACACACACACACACACACACACAGCACTTACCCAAAGTGCCCATGGCTTTCCCAGCCATGCTTGGCAGTCTGATACAGAATGTGAGCATATGTATTTGTGTGTGTTTCAATGTGTGTGAATATACTGTGTATGTGTAAGAGACAGACAGAATGAACAAAAATCGCTTATGAAGATTCCTCCCAAACCGCCAATGTAGTCAACCCTGGCAAAGTCAGAGGCCTCAGCAAAAACTCACACTCAGTCAGGTGACTGACAGTCATCTCAAGTTTAAGTAAAAGAGACATATGCATTGAATTGACTGTAGACAGGAAAGGCGTATGCTAAGCGCACTTAGGCGTATTCTTCTTACACTTTGTACTGTAATCCTCTGCTCAGTCCTTAGAAGCGAGACCAGCCCAATAAACATAAAAGTCAATCCATGAGTGAGTGACTGCATAAGTGATAAAGTTACAATGACAAAGTTACAGGTCAGAGTGATTGATGATGGAGGTGTTGGTGTTTCCCCATTGGCCGCTGCTCTTTCGAAATGAACAGGCACTGACAGGCTGACAGAGCCGTTGATACTGACTGTCCTGCATTACTGTATTCCTCATTTACTGTTACCAGGGTGGCATTACAGCATGGTGGAATTAGCAAGCTAACTAGCCAGCCACTACATGACAACTTCATCAACACACGTCACAGTGTAGGAAAGTACATCGCTATCGTCAGATGAGTAACAACTTTGTCCTGCTCATTTTCTGTAACCACTGTAACGTCAGTATACAAGCATGGTGGAAAGCAAGCTAGATGGGTAACTAACTAGCCACGGGCGAAATGGCAGTTTTGTGAGATCACCTTATCAATTCAGTTGTGCCTGTATGACAAAAGCCCTACGTTTATTTAAAAGTTAAAGGAGAACTATTATGCTTTTCCTCTTTTCTGACCTATAAATGTTGTTACAATGTTGCATAGTCATGTTAAACGATGCCAACGCGTCAAATAATGAGGTTCGTGCATTTGGAAGTGAGACCTGCAAGCTGTTTTGGATGGCTCTGCATGCTGTGTTTTACAGTCTTTTTTAAACAGTGTAGTCCGTGTGACGTTAATGCGTGCCGGACTTACTTATATGGGCATGCCCAGGCATGCCGGCAGCGCGATTGTGGGTCTTACTAGAGTTAATGCACATTTAAGGAGCACCACTAAGTGGGTAGGCTCTAGTTTACTTTCATGATATTTAGTATACATGTTCAGCATCTGCTGTTGCAGATTACAATGTTGTCTTCCCCAAAGGCTGGAGGACTGTAAAATTACAGCTGTCTAGATTTCAATAGGAGCCACAAGTGTTATGGAGCTAAGAGATAACCCAGACGCATGACTGGTAGAAGAAAATACATTTTGTGTGTTTACCACTTGTCTGTGTGACAATGACAGCTAACTAGCGAGTTGACAGGTACATGTGTATTGTAGCATTACAACCTGTGACAGACACTGTAGTTACCAATAGCTACATACACTTCTATTTAGTGAGACAGCCAGTGGTCCATAAAACACAACTCACCTGCGTCAGTAGAGGATGAACTTGAGCTGTGTGTGTGTGTGTGTGTGTGTGTGTGTTAAACAGTTTGTGACATTAGGCTAATGCCAATGCCTTGGTCCATCTCTGTGATGTGATAGGGAATATTTCTGAGTGTCTAATGTGCGTCAATGTATTTTGTGTGCATGTGCATGTGTGTGTGTGTGTGTGTGTGTGTGTGGCAGCTCACACGTGCACATATTTATGAGCATATCACTTTCCTGTGTCATGCTAAATTACCCCCCACCCCCCAACCCCCCGCACTGGTAATCCCATTAGGCTAGCTCAACAGGCTAATAGGGGGAAGTAATGGGCCCAGCTATATGTATCTAGGGGAACACTAATAAGCCGTGACACCACTCCCACTGTTAATTACCTCAAACTAGTCTAAACAAAGGAATCAACCCAGTTGGAGAAGACACATACGCTCTATCGCACATCTAGCAGTACACTTAACCACAGACGCACACATTAACTCTGCAAGTCAACAAGGATGTGTTCAGACACATACACTCCTCTGCGCACACAGATACATCCCATGGTTACATTTTGATGAGGGCTTTTTGATGACGAGTATTGGATGGTGATGAGAAAGAAAAGTCTAAGTGTGTATGTGTGTGTTTGTTTGAGTGTGTAATTAGTTGGTGGCCTCATGGAAGTATGTGTAATCATCTCCCATCATCACTTTCATCATCTAAGTCGTTGACTCTTTAACCCCCTACATGTGTCTGTATGGATGGATAAGGGAAGCAGGGCTGTGTATGTGTGTGTGTGTGTGTGTGTGTGTGTGTGTGTGTGTGTGTGTGTGTGTACGCACGCACAAGGGTGCAAAGCTTAATTAGCTTGCAATTGGTATTCACGCGTGGTGACTGCAGGGAATGAGTTAATTGCAGTCCAATTCAAACGTTGACACACTTTCAAAGTTTTTTCCCCTCTCCCTGTCTCCCTGACAGAAACCAATGAGGGGCTACAGATCACATTTATTAGATGAGAGCAAGTGAGAGAAAATGGTAGAGAGACAGAGGGAGTGAGAAAAAAGAGAGAAAGACAGAGAGACAGAGGTGGATCAGAATAAAAATGAGAAAAAGACAGGTGAAGGTGAGCGAATAAGTAAAGTGAGCAGAATTAAATCAAGTATTGTATTAGACAAAAACAATTTAGGGGGATGTGGATGAAAAAGATGCATGAAAAAGTAAAACAAATGGGTGAAACTGCCACAAAGTAAACTTCAAAATAACAAAAATTTTGGAACATCCTTCTGTCAGATATGGTGCAGTAAACAAAACTCTGCTTGCTGGTTGAATTAGTGGAAGCAGACAAATTCTGCAAGTCTCTCAACAAAAGATGAGAGTAAGCCCCTAACTAAATGAAAACAATTTTAAAGAAAGCCTCCCCTCCTACTTTTAAAGAGAAATGCTAACTTTCGCTGCTGCTGAAATCTTCTTGACCATTTTTTGTTTCACCTTTGTAAAACACACAGAGATAAAATCTGATTCCAATCAGCTTGTTGATGGCACGATGACCATTTTTTGAAACACCTTTTTTGAAAATGCAGGGTTCAAAATACCAAGTTCATATGCAGTGAACATAAAATTTGAGCTGTGAGCGTTCGATCTCAGTTCAACACTTTGTGGCAATTCTTCTTTTTTTGTTGTGTGTGCAAATTGATTTGCTAGTTGTGCACTTTTCATTACGTCGCTCACGTAGTCACTTCATCTCTGATTTCTTTCTTGTTGTATATTGCCCTTGTGAAGCACTTTGTGACCTATGTCTGCGAAAAGCGCTATTCAAATAAATTTTACCTTCTTACTTACATGCATCAGTGACATAACCTAGTACGGCTGCCAACTCTACCACTCTACCTCATTCACTGTACTGACTTTTTACACACTCTGCCGCCACATGTCCATTTTCTCATTTAGTGTAAAAACAATGTTTAACTGATAACACCGCGGTGTAAAAAAAAAAAAAAGGACACTAACAGCACCATACAGACAAGACAGAGAAGCACCACACAGAAGCAGCACCCTGAAAATGCTGCAGTCAAGCCATCTGTGGCCGCTGCACTGTGGTAAATTTTTAAGTTGGATATTAAACCAACATTCAGTCTGGACTCAGCAGCATCTTCTAGCAGTAGGAGGACAATAAGCTCAACTCCCAGCCCTCGCATTTAACTGCTGGGGGCTGACTTAGGGGTCAAAAATGATCAATGTATCGCTGTCTAAATAACACAAAACCAATGTTTTTTCCCCCAATACCTTGATACTGACTTGCCAATATTAGCAAAAATTATGATTAAAAAATTGCCCTAAATTCAACTCATGTTCTTTGCACTCACATTGCACTCAAGTGTTAAAAAATAAAAACAAATCTTAACATACCTGTGGGTCAAACAAAAAGTAAGGCCGTCCATTTTTGAGCTGAATAGCCAGAAACTCATCCTGATTTCCTGGAGAGAAGGCGCAGAGCAGCAGGCTGTCTGGGGACCGAGTTTTGAAACTCAACTCAACACCTGATTCAAAGTCAGAGAGAGACAGAGCAAAAAAAAAAGTTTTTTCTTTTAATTTATATACAATATAACGAAAGTGCCCTTGTAAAGACTTAAAACAGCATTTAAGACAGTCCATAGTGTTCACCATCTAATCTAAAAAGAGCGACCATCAACCAAAAAAATAAATACTACTTGCACAACACTATTGTACAGGGGGCAGAACTAGGGGTCTGCAAGCTTCCCGTTTTTTCTAGATAGACCAGGCTCAGGTCATACACAAGATTTATTTAACTTTTTCCATGTAAAGTCTATTTCACTCTTCAAATTTTTACACCAGGTACACCGTATTTGTAAGGTACATAACCCAATTCTACATTTCTCAAATAAAGGCTAATTATCCTATTTCTAAATACAATAAAGCTTATATAAAAAGCATACTGTGAACCAAAGCTTCAGCAATGTGGGAAACTTGTGGGTTTCCCTCTAACACACACACACACAGAGCACAGAATTCTTCTAACGTGCAGTCTTGTCATGTTACTATGGATCAGAGATTGGATCTTAATCCACTACTAGATCCACATAGCGACAGAGAGCATGCGGTTTTACGTGTGCGTTTCCTCCGCTCTGTCTGTCTCTGAAGGGAACAGAAGTGTGGGAAGATCTGAGGAGTTGAATGCAGGGAGTCCAGGGTTCATCGGAAGCCGGTGTTTGCAAAATAATTAGTGTGTGAATTCACTTAACATGGAGAGAAGTCAAACAGTTACATGGCAAGCTCAAGATGAATACAGATTATCCATTTCAGAACTCACAGTTTTCACACCGTTGTGAATGAAAAGTACCTTTTCCGTGTTGTCTCTTTGTAACTGGATCTACTGTGATGCTAACTGTTGATATATGGCAACACTTTAAGACTTGTCAAGCCAATTCAAGTCTACTGTATAATTTGTGCAACAGTTTGTATATACTCTATAAAATAAATTCCATTAAAAAAAGGTTCGGATTTTGAGAGGGTTCCTGCCAACCGTACTCGATATTCAGCCTATAGGTCTACAAGCGGTGTCACAGTAAGTACTGGCAACAGTCCTAGCAGCAGTTACTTAGGTCACAGGTGCATATTTTTTCCTTTTTTGGACTTTGTTATAAGAAGTGGTGATAAAGATGAAGACGGATCTGAACTAATACAATGGATGCCAGTTTCAATGTATGCACACCATACACATTAGGGTGTAAAGCCCCATTCGGATGGGATTAACATTAAAGCGAGAGGTGGGGAATGAAACATTCCCGATGCTCCTCAGTAATTTAACTCATCATTTCAGATAGCATTAACCATCTGTAAATTCCAGGATCTGGTCTGTAATAAAGATGTACAATCCACAGAACAAAGCCAAAAGAGAAAGCCTGAAGCCTTCGCAGGGGAGCCTGGAGGAAGAGACATGAGACAAGGATACTGTGTGAGGTAAATTTGAGTCAAAAATCATGCTCCTTCTCTAAGTCATGACTTATATCATATCATTATTTGCGATATCCACTGTGAATGTACCTCCATATGCCATCTTAGAAAAGTTGCCCAAGAAACATCACATTTTTACGTTTTTTTCAGTATCAGAGTAATCCAGTGACAGGTGACTGTAAATCCCTGGGCCCAATGCAACCAGAAGGTGCTAATAGCTAATTTTCTGTCGGCATACTGACTCCCAAATATATGCCTATATGTTGGTGTTGGCATGTTTCTATCTATCGGATCAGTGAAAACATTTCTGACTCACTCTATTTTCACACAAAACTCAAATTTCACAGTAAGCTGATTACAAAAGGGGGGACAAAGTACAAAAAAGAGGAGATCAACTTTAGAATTCTTACTCCAAGCGGAGTGTAATCTACGAGAGGACCTACCCTGACATTGCAAGCCCAATTCACAAATGCAAATTAGCCTGGAGCCTCTTAGTTCATTTTCGATTTCCAAGGGGCGTTCAATGGCCGTAAATCAAAATGCTATCGGGCACAATTGGATAGACCTACAAACAATCAGAGCAAGCAAATATGTAACGTAGTGCTTAGCAACAGAGAAACGTAAACAGACTAGTTTGCAGAGATGAGCTGTGATGGTATAGCATCAATTTATGTTGCCGTTTTGTCATCAGAATTTTAAAACTAGTACTTCAAGTTCCACACACCACAGCCATCTTGGTTGTTTTCAAAATGCTTAAACAGTGCTCTGTTTTACTAAGCTAGGGATATGCTTGCCGGAAATGACATCACCACATATATGCACTGGATGCGATCAAAATCACTGACCAGCATAGCTGATGTTAAAATCACCCTACCTCCCTCGTAGAAATAAATCCAGTCCCAATAGGCCTTGAGAATGACTCTTTCTACTTTTGCCTAACATCATCTTATATTAAGATGTGGCTAACAAGGTATCAAAGGTTTGCCATTTCCATTTCAGTCTCGGATACAAGTGATTTAGAAGATAAACTGGGGATACTATACATGTGAAAGAATGATTTTTCCTTGAAAAAATGCGAGAGTGAAAAGCCTCTTGGATCGAGGAGGAATGTAAAAGTGTCTTCTTATGATGGTTCCATTTGGGCAGTGCACAGACATATTGATTACAAATAGTGCACAATATGAATAGCTTTACCTCAGTTAATCATTTCTAAATAAGCCTATATAGTAGCAGCATACAGCTACGACAAGACAAAGATGTTCTTTACATTGAACTTGCATTCTGTGCATCAAGCAGGCATCTGTCATTTACATTCATGACCTTGTCACTACAGAGATGAGTGAAGTCATGACAGATACCTGACATTACATTATCCCCCTTTAACCTTCTCTCTGTGTCGTACTCTCCTGATCTCTCATGCCTTCCTTTCTTTATTCCCTACGCTTTTAACCTTCCTCCTCTTTTTCTTGACCTTTTTATTCTCTCTTTCTCCACCTATTGCCTCATCTGAATATGTTTTCTCTCCTTGCATCTTCAATTTTCCTTTCCCCTCTTCCACTACCAACTATGTTCCTTCCACTGTGCGCTACTTTCCTATTTTTCATCTTAACTACAGTGTAAACAGTTATCCATGGTAAAACAGACTACAGTTAACATCAAACTGTGCTTTCTATAGTGACATGAACATTGGAGGAACAAATTCTATAACACACATACACATGCACAACCAGTCCTGTACACAGGGGACAGGCCCGGGGTACCTGAACACACACAAACTCATAGGATTTGACAATGGAGAAGCAACATAACTATTACTCCTGCCTCATCAGCACAAGAATTTATACGACAATATAAAACAGCTGTGAGCAAAGGTCCACAACAGTAAGTAATGATGTATTCCGGTATATAAAGGAATACTGTGCAATATCCTTGCTGCAGTACATTATGCTTTCCCCCCCTGTCCAAAGTTGGGATGTGCCAGTCTGATATTCAGTATTGGTCCAATACTGGCCAAAATCACTGGATCAGATACAACCCATCAGCCTAAACTATCACCTAAGTGCTTAACTCATGATGTAGAGACATGTCACATGTTGAGTATCACAGGTGAGCAGCATGTGTCATGGAAAGAGTAGGATTACTTCAGAGCTGGCACTGTCTACCCTAAGATGTTTTTCTAATGGAGCTAACTTGATATCAGGTGTGATAATAGCCTAGAGCAGGGGTGTTAAACTCATTTAATTCATGGGCCACATATAGCCCAGTTTGATCTCAAGTGGGCCAGACCAGTGAAACAATATCATAACCTAGTTTCCCTTTCTTTTAGTGTAAAGAAGGACAAACAGCCTGCAATGTCTTAAGAAAAATAAGTGCAATTTCTACATTCAGTCAGTTTACAACTCACTGTCATTGCATATGCATGTCACCATACATCTCCACTCCTATGTAGTAATGCTGGCACCACCACACCAAACTGAAGTGGAAGTGATTGAGGAAGCAGGTTAAAAGTCATCCCCTGGTCACCATGGTTTGAAATACTATTTACAAATTGAAAATTGTGGCAGTGCCTTCACAATAGGGTTCCACATTTTACATGAAGTAGGCTAGTCACTGTTTTACTTGCCCCTGAATCCTGCACCTCTTAGCCTTCACAAGTGCATCAATGTTTGGTGTGCAAAGTCATCCAGTGGGCCAGATTGGACCCTTTGTTGGGCCGGTGATGGCTCATGGGCCGTATGTTTGACACCCCTGGCCTAGAGTTTGTTGGTTGTGAGTTCCTTCATATGCCATGTCGACCATACTGTGTTCCACTGCACATGTATTACTGTAGATGCTATAATTTCTATGTTACATTATTGTTATTCCAGTTATGATCTATATTGCTAATTGTTTTTGCTCTGTCACTGAGGTATAGGCTACACTGACTGTTGAGTTATATCCAGAATTTTACACTGGAATCTGTATGTATTTTTGTTATTCTAAATAGTCAGATTTTAACTTTTGAATTTGAATTTCAAATGTTTGAATGGTGCTGACTGATCAAAAATGCTGCCAAAGGTTCTGTGTGAAAAAGTATAATAAATAAATAGAAGCAGCAGTATTGCATAACTTGAGTCATGTTGTGGACGATGTTCTTCATCTGTTGGGGGAGTAGAATATTTGATTCGCAATTTGAGCATGATGTTTTTTAGAGAGCTTGGTAAAGAAGTGTCTCCATACAAATGCATCATTAACAGCTCAGCTGTTTAAGAGAGGGACAAAGACAGTATCAGATTGGTATCGGTATCAAAAGACACTCAAGGTTGCAGTACTGGTATCAGTATTGGACTTTAAAAAGCCAACACTAGTCTTAAGTTGGACCTAGTGCTCAAGAATGTGTGTTTTCCTCATGTCATGCTGTGTTTATAAGGAAACCACTCTGGATAAATTATTCAAGCGGTCCAATCTCAGCCCCACAGTTGCCAAACAGAAGAAAGGGTGTTCAGAATTGTTGAGATAGTTCTTCTGACCTGGCAGAAAAGTCATATGTGACTACTATGGTATCTATATGAATGCATGTATACAGCATGGCCTGTATTGATCTTTCTTTTACAAATATTTGAGCATCATGTATATGTTGTCATAATAACATCTGAAAGATACACATGTAAGGTATCACATGGTATCAATCAACTGTTGGTGTTTGCATATTATGCATAGGGAGGGACAGACATGCTTGGCCATGGTGTTTGGTCCAAATGTACAGCATCTAAATGACACTGCTCGTGCTCAGCATTACTTCCTTCAGATTTCCCCACAGGACTTGTGCTACTTCACACTGACAACCACTTTGGAGCCATCAACAGACAAACCTGAGCACACAGCCTGACAGGTGTGTCTGTCACACATACAGAGTACATGGAAGCACACACATGCTCATACACGAACACATACACAGTGCAATCACAGACACAAAACAACAACATGCACTTGTTGACCTGAGAGTGCACGCCGAAGCATACATGCTTAATATACACATACTCTTTCCACAACAGGTCTTCACACCTCACAGGTACTACATACGTAAATTCTTAATGTTAAAGAGTTGATAAATACTGACTTTAAAAAAGTAAAGACAACCTAATCAGTTAATTACATTTCACTCAGGACCACTTTAGTCAAAGAAAACTTTATTTCCGTTTGCAGTATTATATTTGGTGGTATGGCTCTGTACTTGGGCCTCTCTGCCTTTCCAATGCCTACGTAGAAAGCCTCTTCCATGTGCCTACGTGGAAGCCTAAGGCGGAGAGAGCACACCTCTCTGCCCTTCCACATGCAAATGAGGAACACCTGAGGCGGAGAGAGCACACCTCTCTGCCCTTCCACATGCAAATGAGGAACACCTGAGGCGGAGAGAGCACATCTCTCTGCCCTTCCACGTGCAAACGAGGAATGTCTGAGGCAGAGAGAGCACACCTCCCTGCCCTTCTATGCACCTACATGGAAAGCCTAAGGCAGTAGGCAGGCCACAGCAGTTTAAATAAGACACCCTGAATGAGATTTGCCAGTTGGTTGCATAGAAAGGAATCATACGATCTATCAGCTGACTCCCCTCCATCAGTAAGCTGCTCCATCAGTTGACTAGGCTGTTAGAGATCAGCTGATGTAAATGGGATGTGAGCTGAGCTTGCCATTGTGTCCTGCCTGAACTAACTCTATGCTCAATTTAAATTTGATGTACTATATGAATTCCTTCCAAATGCCACTTAATTGTCTCCCTCAAGCTTGTTGTTTTAACCACTAGCCCGATATTTTCCAAAATCAAAAAGCAACAAATTACTAGAGCTGCTTATTGCTGCTCTACTTTTCATAGGATAAGAAACAATAAAGTAAAAAGTGGACCATTGAGGCAAGATGTTCATACTACCACCCTACAAGTAATAATGTCATGAATATTCTGACGATGCTGTTTTTCTTTGAGCAGTAGTGGAAAGAGAAGAAGTTCCACTGAAACTACACCAAAAGGAACCCAAGCATTCATCCCAGTGGGGGAATGAATGTGTTCACAAATCTCAAGATTATAGGAACATCCTCTGGGGAACATAAATGCAAGTAAGTCTAGCTGCGCGCACACCATAGCTATGGTTGGGGTTAAGAAACAATGCCAGGGGTGGGGTCAGAGACTGCAGCCAGAACATTCTCGATATGTTTACAATGTGCAGATCGCAGTCTACTCATTGCGTTCTGGGCAGAAGTGGGAATTTAGGGCCAGGGTTCTGTGACTGAACTTATGAACACCAAATTTCATGGTGATCTGGCCATTGGATATAAAGTTATCTCACTCTGGGCGAAGTGCTGAGAGTGACTAACTAACCAGCCAACTGTAAAAACATTACCATCCTTGGTCCTCACAACTAGTCATAGACAAACATGGCATGTATTATCCTTGATAAACATTTTACATGTTGTGAATTCTTTCAGAGACCATTTTAAAATGGCATGCAGTGACTAACTGGACTGGGCTGTGACTGATCTACAGCATGCAGTGCAGAATATTAAGTCAGCCCAGCTTCTTCTGTTAGCCAGAGCGTAAAGAGTACAAAAAAGGAATGTTTTTAGAGACCTCTGTCAATAATCATAACTTGTGTTGTTTCATAGTGCTGCGTGTCAAAATCTGAAAGTTTCTTTCATGAGTGATCTATTACTTAATGTACTGTAAAGAACATTTTATGACCTACAAGTACATAAAACCAATTATACTCACACCATCAACTCCAGAGTTGTTAAGTGGGAAAATTATATTGTTTAAATTAAGTCTTTTGTAAATTAAAAATTATTAGGACTGTTTTAAATGGAGTTTATTGTTCATAATGAATGTACTGTTCCCTTCTCTCTGTGCTGAAGCGAACATAGAGAATTTATGTTATATTCCAGTATATGTAAGATTAACAAGTATTAACATGTGACTATTTACAGTTTAAAGTATAGTCTTATTTATTAGGTAGCATTGTTTCATCTGTTATTGTATTGTTTCTCCTCTCTCTGTCTCAGTAAACAGTGGAGGTTGTGTGCAATCATCTACACAACATAACCTGAATAACTCCAGTCATGTTAGCTCTGTGCTGGCATTAATCAGAGCCTGGCGTATTAATGAGAGCGCGGCAGCTAGCTAATTACACCCATAGATTCTGCAGCAGCCCATTAAATATACAAATGACAGAATTAAAGAGCCCAGCCTCTTCTGATTAATCTTTAAATGGGGAAAAACTAATGATGTCTGTGCAAACTTTCCCTTCACACATTTCTCCCCCTCTCCTCTCAACGTCAGTGCCTGGCAATCAATCATATTAATTAAGGAAAAATAATTTGTATCATTTAACATTTCCCTCTTTCCTGCTCAGTTGCTGCAGTGGTGCTGCAGCAATGTACTGTATTAGACGTGTCTGGAAATTATCCAAGTCTATTTGTTCCTGCATTCATTTTTTTCTTCTCTTTTTTTTTCTCTAAACTATGTTTGTGATGTTTCATCTCTCTTCATTTACTGTGGGTTGTAGAAATACATCTGAATTAGTGGAAAATGTGAGCAGGCCATCATCCTCTTTCCAATCGGCCCATTTCAGGCTCAAATACTGAAGAATTACAAATGAGGAGAGAGGATTTTATAATCTGTTTAGAACCAGTACCCTTAATTCAAAGATGAACAAGACGAGCAGGAAGTCACATTGCAGCGCTTTAGGTAGAGATGCATTACAGAAAAGATAAATGGACTAACTTGCATTTATGGAAACAAGCACTTACAGGGTATTCATATCACAGCATGATTGCATATGGTTATAATCCTGTTTTATCTAAAGTAAGATTCAGTGTGGTAAATATTGACCTCAAGTACCCTAAATTCATTCAGCATTAAGAAGCATCGTTAATCACAAGCAGGCAGACTTATCATTATGGAAACATCCACTTCTATCACAATAATTGCACATGGCCAAAACAACCTATTTGACCAAAATTATTATAGTAAAGTGGCCATAAAAATTATAAGTTAAAGGGCAAATGTCATCCAATTTTCCACAGTGAACAATCTTGATATTAATTAAGATATAATATACGGAATATTGCCCTTGCTCACAGATGTGACCTTAATTCATGTTACAGAAAAAAGAAAGCCTGAACCCAAATAAACAATTTATGGAAACAACTACTAATATTGCTGGAATGATGCATAATGTAGATGGAGAAAAATGATCAGCTGTTTCCTACAGAGAGCCCATCACCATCATCTGACACATTAATACTGCTCATATTTCAATAAAAAAGTTTTTAAGATTCCTTTACTCTTTTTTAAATTTTGAAATGTTGATTAAATGAAAACGTATGGAATCTTGCATCATGAAACTGAACAAAAAAGACTACAGAAATTTACTGTTGTCATTGTCGGAGTTACTGGGTTTCCATAAGACATCAACGATTGACGAGTCTCTCCTCTGTGATCAATTGACTCTCGAGGGGGCATTACACTGCATTACATTCATAATCCAATTTGGCTTTGATTTGTTCGCTGTTCCATGCGCTTCGATGGGAATAATTGTCTGTAGATGATGCTATTAGTATTGATGGTTGTAAAAGGGCGATGGTTTGAGGACTGCCGACACATTCATGGTCCAGAATAGATCCGGTCTGAAAGTGATTGTCTGATCCATTACCCTTTATGAAGGAGGGGAGTGGAGGAGATGAGAGGCACCTCTCAATAGCAAAAATCGTCATCTATTTGCCGGCAGTACTCAGAGAAATCTATTTATCTTTGTGCTGAAGGGGCATGGATAAGATCAGAAATCATCATTTGTTGATCTGGGATAAAAATAAAGCGTTCAGAGAAAGCAATGAACAAGAACCAGGAACCGTGAGCAAATATAAAGAATAAAAGGTAAGACAGCTGTTGGGGTTTCTTAACATTTATCCAGATTAGCATTAATCCAACAGTACACTGATCTACCATTCAGCACCAGTACGTTTGTACAGCATAAAGTGGGGGTCAGAGATGCGATGTGATTAGAACAAAAATCTGATCTGTGATCTTCATAGATTATAATCCAGAAAAGGTTTACTCGCTACACATGATCTGTTTCGGCCACATCCTTTGTTCACATTTGTATCGTCATAAAAATTCAAAGTAGGCTACCTCCACTGAAGAGAACACACAAGTTACCCTTTCCGAAGAAAGGAGACTAGTGAAGAGGTAAACATATCAGCATTTATTTATTTATTTCTATTTATTCATTTTTTGCTTTTTCCCTTTTATGTAATAGGACTAATTAAGCGTGAAAGGAGGAGCGAGGGGGGGATGACATGCAGCAAAGGGCCACAGGCTGGAATCGAACCCATGGCCGCTGTAGCAAGGACAATGGTTTTTGTACATAGGACGCCCACTCTACCCACTGAGCTACTAGGCACCTCAACACACAAGCAATTATATAATCTCAGTGTTTATATTAAAAGACTGATTGCTAAGTTTCTTCTGAAATAAAAAATAACTAAAGATTTGTATGCTGAAAGTATAATGGTGATTTTTTTCAATACAAAACAAATACAAGTAAATATAAAACAAATATAAGACATATAAATTGACTGACTTGAGTGTGTGTGTACTGTAAATGACTTAGGTTGAATGACTGATAGCCCAACAAAATCAACAAACACTGAATTACAAAAAAATGTGGTGTAAAACATGGTTTGTTTTCACCTCTAAGGCAAGTCACAAAATCAAACGCATTTTTATTCTAATAAACAAATCATTTTAGGTTATTACTGTGATTTGAATACATTTTTCTATCCTTGAAGGTGGCTCACCTCTCCAGATACACTCCTTTAATTCTTTCTCAATTTCTATGTGACCTTCAAAGGGCATTGGCAAAAACAGTATTTTGTATTAATCACTCAGAAGCAATGAAAAATGCAATCTATGTGTGTGTGTGCATGAAAACTGTTGTTAATCTCAAAGGCCACTCAAAGGTCACACTAAGATCCTGCGGCTCTTATCAGTAGTTGGACACTGAGATACTGTTTGAGCTGTAAACTCCTAATGTTTCAGATGTAAAATAAAAAGTACATGAACTGCCATTTTGTGGGTGGCAAACATGTTTGGGTATTTTAGATGAAACAAGATTATGTGACCAACACAGAGAGCTTTGTTGACTCAATTACAGCTGATCACAGTCACATAAGGATTACAGATGAAAACTTTGAAGTCAGGAATTTGTCACCAGTTTCAAAAAACTGATCTGCTGACAGATATATAGCTAAAATTTTGACATTTGATCATACAGTTTTAACATGAATTGAAAAGGTTTTATTTATGACCTACATGTAAAACTTATGTCCACACAGAAAGACACAACTAGTGATATAAGGTTTGTGCAGGACAGAGAAGTAGTCTCAAGTGGCATCGAAGAGCTTTGCTCGCTCAAATCCCACTGATTAGTATCAGCAGTCATTAATTATGAGCGTCAGACTGGGTGATGTTCTCAGATGAAGCAGAACATGTTTGGCTGTGCAGCTCAACCCTCTAATGATGCTGGTAAACAGAAAGATAATTGTCCTTTAAGATGACTGGGGAAGTCATTCTAACGGAATGTCACTAGAAGACTGAGAGTGCAGAACGATCACTGAGCAACATGAAAATATACCAACAAACACAGCATGTATGTATGCATGTGCACATACACTCGCATGTACGGCACACAGCAACACAGACAGGCATGCTGTCCATTTTCTGATACAAACACAGACATCTGCATGTACCTAGATATACTTTCTTACCTGTGAAGTCAGTGTTGACAGGAAGGGTGTCACTGGGAAACTGGTAGTAACTGTTTCCCGAGAATCTGGTTCCTCTGACAACAGGACTTAACGGGTCGGAGAGAGAGACGTCTGTCTTCTCCACCTGAAAAAATAAATTATAATAACAACAACAACCATGAATTAAGGTTAATCAGGATAAGCATGTAAACAACATGCTAAATTCTATGAAAATCATACACTTGTTCCTTTGTTCAACTTCACATTCAGAATCACAATAAATACATTATTCTACAAGTCCAGGTAAAATTAAGACACACCACTAAGACTCTAGAGCTAACAGCACCAAGATGCTGTGTTTTGAACTAAGAGCTAACCTCAGCATGCTAACGTGCCCCTAATGACAATGTTAACATGCTGACAGCGATGGGAATGTAATTATTTTGCTGGTATTCACTCATAAACCCATGTATTAGACAATTTGTAATTTTGACCTAATGGTGGCGCTAGATGAAAAAGCCAGGGGATTATCAAAGAGATGATAATCCATAATGATGGGTGCTTGAATGTGTTCAGTTTCATGACAATCCAAAAAACACAATGTGAACCTTATGGTGGTGCCAGAAGAAAAGTCAGATGACCACTGAAATTTGGAGCGTCAAAGACTACTGCATTCTGTTGAATTCTTAAGCATCAATTTACATTTGAGATTTCAGTATTTATGTGATGTAAAACAAAATTCAAGAGCCAGGTGACAATTAAAAAATACATATATAAAATAATTTCATGCAGTAAGGCTCTCAATTTAGGTAAGCCCTGAACTTTGATAGCTTATGTGTGTTTCAGCAAGATTTCTGTTCATGTTTAAAACGTTCTGCACAATGAAAACAGATCCCACATATCTGGGTTCTCTGCAATTTTGAGAGAAATGTGACATTTTGAGGGAAAAGTCGTAATATTATGAAAAAAATGTCCTAATTTTACAAGAGTATAGTGGTGCAGGGCTGAGTCCTAAAACACGGAAATGAGTAAGTATTCTGGCACTGCTAGATCCCTTCATCTTGAAGTCAATGGTTTTTCTGAATGAGTTTTTGGCTAGATGCCTGAAATATCGTCTGTGGTTAACATAGCTCTGTTTCTCTGTTGATATCATAGCCCAGTATCCACTGCAGACTGACAGACACGTAAACTTGTTTGGGACTCTCTCTGGAGGAGACAAGGTTTAGAGAGGAAGCATGCGCAGCTCTTTGTCTGAGGTGAAGACTGTTTCAGTCCATTGTCTATAGTGAGTTAGACACCTGTGTCTTTCGTATCACTGAACAATCAGTGTGTTTGATACTGGTACCATAAGATCACAGAGGACAAAGCACCTGTGACACGACAGCCTGAATTGTCTTATCCACCTTGAGCTCTATCCTCACGTCCATCACTGCATGTAAATGAGGCAAGAACAAAGTGAACAAACACCGATAGAAACAATTTCTCATCCAGTGGAAACATGAGAGACTTTACCCTTTGTAGAGCCAAAAGAAATTATAGGCTAGTTAATTTAAATGCAATTAATATCAAATTAGTGGTAGGGAAAATTTTAGGTAATCAAAAAGGTGGTAGGGATATATCTCCACCGTCCATACCATAAATTATACCCATGAGCATGGTGAAAACAGTGCTGCATTTCATTTCTATTGACCTGTCTAGTACACATATGTAAGCCATGTATGGCTATGAGTATTTTCTTGTCAAAACACACACACACACAAACAAATAGGGCAAAAAACAACAAAAAAAACCCAAAAAAAACAATGCCAACTGGCACTGACTGTAGTTAAATATTCTTGCCAACCTGATATAGTGGGTGTGGTCCATTAAGTTGGGCTGGGGGCTCCCAGGTAATCTCCATGGTGGTTTCATTTACTGGATATAACTGAGGTGGGGACAGTCCTGTTGGAGCTATGGAGAGAATGGTAGGAACTGAGAGACTGAATGCCAACTCAATGCATATAAAAATATTTCCATTATTTTAATTCTATTATCATTATACATGGATCTGTGAGCTGCCTCCATACTTTACAACAGTGCTTTGTTTGTTAAATGCATCTATATTGCAAGCACATTGAAAAATTTGAACAATGTGCCACACCGAACATACCTAGAAACATTCTCATGTTGTGACAGTCAAAAAATGCTTTTGTCAAAACATGTCTTCAGCTCATTTCTCTCATACCTACTGTACAATATATCTAGAGTGCACAAATGTCCCATTTTCATTTAACAGAGGGTCAATTTAATTTCCTTCTTTCACTTTAGATGTTAAATTAAATGTCCCTTTGAAACATACTGGGCCCTACTTGAGCCGTAGCTTCAACATGTATCATAAATAAATCAACCGGAGACTGGCTGATATGGTGAGAGGAGATATACAGGAATGGAGAGAGAAACATAGCGAGTGATGGACTGGTGCGGAGATGGGAAAGATGTGTGTGCATTAAGTGTCATTCCATCGTTGTGTTTCTGTGTGTGTGTGTATGTGTGTTTCAGTAATGGTCTAAATGGTCTGTGGTAGGAGTAAATTAGCTCTCAGTGACATGCATGCGGACCATCTTTAGTGTGAGTTCTAATAGAGCTCTTAAAAGGGAAGTGGACAGCTTGTCTAAGGCGGCTCATCTTGGCACATCAAACCATAAATTACTGCCAATCGATAGCTTACCAGTCTATTGAAATTGAGCTATGGTGACATTTAGAACACTGACTGTGCCACACACACATGCACATGCACCTTGTTTTAAACAGTGGTGTACATGTTTGAGGTGTTAAGGGTTAGTTTTTTTGGTTAAGCCAAAGCCTGAATGAAAGTGTGTATATTTGTGTGTGTGTGCTAGAGGCAGATGCTTAGAGATGAAAATGCAAAAATGTGGCTGCTTCAAGATTAAAGGAGCTGTCTGCGACATTTAGAGCATATCTATAATCCAGAGTCTGAGCTGGGATTGTCTGCATATGGCTCTCATCATGGAGGTGGCTTAGCCTACGGTGAACAGCTAACAGTGCTGACAACTGCAATAGTGCTGTCAGAGCTACCCAGGGGGAAAACTGAAGGGTGGGCATTACGCTTTCATGACGACGCCATTTTCAGCAATAACTGCCCGTACGCACCATATGAGCACAGTGCAGAGTGGCAGCAATTCACTAGCAAGTGGGACAAACACACAGGGACTCACATGTACTAAAATGTACGGGCAGCCAGACTGTCAAACATATCAGCAAACAGAGAAGCTACAATTATAACGCACAAAGCCGTAGTATAACTTAATTCTCTGCTCAGGATGTCATTACTCCACTACATATTTATATAACAAATAGTTATTTGCTGCTAAATTAATCTTGTTAATGTTGTATATAGAACTTTTAAAGTAGAGAAACTGATATAACGTTGAATCTCTACCTGTGGCAGATCTTTATCTTGTGCAAAACTAAGCCTTGTAGTTTCTGTACAAAAGGCAACGTAAGCTTCCCACTGCATCGGGGGCAAGCAAGGTTTCCAGGCAAAATGGACCACGCTCTGCTGGTTTTGAGGTTTGATCAGACTGGACTGACCTCAGTGAACTTAAATGTCCCTGGGTGACATCTGACTGTGAGACTTCAGCGTTACTGACGGTATTATACCTGATTCATTCACCCTAGTAGAGCTATTGTCACCAGTGATGGCTGGACATCAGTTAACAGAGAGTGTGTGTACTTCACTACAGAAAAGAGGAGTTTGTTTCTTTCCAGATTACTCCAATTCTCATTTGACAATGTTGTTATTGTTAATGAGGATACTTTCAATTTAACAGTAAAAATCAAAGTACGTGTTCTTCCTACTGGACGTTTGTGTCTGTATGCTATCATTGAAAAGTTAAAAGTGAAAGTGACACTGAATAGGCCTTGTGCAAGAAGCCTTTCTACAGATTTATCCTTCAGTGGCAAGTATGAATATTCATCCATTTTCTTGCATCTTAACTTATCTCTTAGGCACAACCCGACATTATAGAGTGAAATTCTTATTACTACACTACTTATTATTTATTATCATTACACTCCAACAGCTGTCTCACAGTCTTTATCCAAGATGTTGTAACATATTTTCTTTGCTCAATAATATAATGCCCAGCATTAAATAGTCCTCTATCCACCAAACTTGCATGTCAGAGAAAAACACTACAAACTTTGACAGACAGATGGACAAAAGAATGTGTGTGTGTGTTTATGGGTGTGTATTTGATCGATGGGTTTCTAATGCGCTGTAGTCTTTGTGTATCACATATCAATTTATTGTATTAGCTTGTTAATTCGCTGAAATGCACTTGACACCATGACACATTCAGTTTGACGAAAGCCACTTGCCACATCATGCGTGTGTTCAAACGCACACATGTACACCCACACACAAGGTTAACAGTCCAACAGAAAGGTTAATTTTAGCTGCCGACATGGTAATGAAGCAGCTAAATCATGGGCCAGCTCCCAGGAGCAACTGTGCATGTGTGTGTGTTTTCTGTTTTTACAGCGACTGACATGTCTTAACAGGCTCTTAGCGTACAGTTACACCACGCACACAAGCACACCACTTATTGACATCACGATCCCTTGCCATGCATATTTCTCTCCTCAAGAAGGGCCTCAGGCCAATTATGCGTAAATCAATAAAGTTCCTGTTCTGTTGAGTGGTGTTACAGTGTGAGTGTGTATGTGTGTATGTCTCTCTGTGTGTACGTCTTGTAGAACAAGCCTTTATGGATGTAGGATACATAAAACATCACCATCAGCCCCTGATTAGCCACTCACTTTACGTCTTGATCGATAACTTTGTGGAAAGACACACACATTGAAACAATTGCGAATGCATCCGCACACATGGACGGAGAGCTCTTTCCTTGTGTCGTTACGTCTGTCTCAATATGCACGCTAATGTTCAGTCATGTGCTTTGGTGTAACTCCAGTGGTTTCGCAGATGCTCTCTGCTCACTTACAGCAGATGGTAGCTGGCTCTAATGGCCCAGCCTTATGTGTGGTAGATTTATCAGTGCATCAGGACCACGCTCAAGTACACCCTACCAGGAGTGCCACTTGATGTGAGGATCATTTCCTCCACAGACAGTTTCATTCAGGAGATATCACAATGTTTATTTCATTTCTGTAAAATACATTCTAAGATCAAGTTTAATAACCTTTCAGACAAATCATACATATGCTTTTAGCTTGTCTTCAGCTTTTCACTGAAAACGGGGCGAATAAGGCTACAACTTCTTGTGAGGAGAAAAGCTTCAATATGAACATACTGATTATAATACATGCTCCATGAATTTTACATCAATAATACTGTATATGTAGATTCCTTTAAAAGAAATGATAAAATAAATCTTAACTTTCTATTTTTTGTACCGGGACTGTTTGGATTTCTCTCTGTGGGGTAAAACTTGTGATTCTGATGACGCAGAAATTGTCAAATAAAACTGAACTAAAATAGATGTATATCGTAATTATGACCAGACAAAGTCAGTTGAAAATATTTAGACTTAAACACCTGTGGTATGATGTTTTAATATGTTATTTCTAAAACTCATATCACTGTAGAAAATGGGCAAGAGCAAGCAAAATCTTGTATGGTATTAAAATGTACATAAATTGAATAAAAATCTACAAATATCCCAGTACGGCACATATAAATGGTCCCCAAAAACAAACTAAAAAAAGGACGGCAACAGCTTTTCAGAACTTTGTTTTATCTCGTGATTACAGCTCATCTGTTCCCTACTGTTGATAGGTTACAGAGGAAAACTGTTTAAATACACTAACAGTAACAGGGTTGCTGCACATCCTGATAGCTTCGATTATGCTCTAAAAATTACTATCTAATATTTTCTGTGAACTCTCGAGATGATTTTAAACTGAATGAGGAAAAGTGATAGGAGGTGTGGAGCTACGACAGAAGCTCAACACCCAGTGGAGCAGCACATGCTATGCAAATAGTGTTGAGATTAAAAAAGAAATCTGCCAAACGGCATATGCCATTATCATTTCTTATAGTTGAAACAAGGGACATCTTTGGCGTTGAATGAAACAAAATGGTGACAACAGATGTGGCTGTTAAAAATACATTCAAAAAGTCAACTGGGTACAATAAGCCATATTGTATTGTACTGTATTACAGTCAAGAGAAGTCTTTGGAATCACTTGAAATAAACATTGCCGCTGTGTCAACAGATGTAGCCATTAAAAGTACATTTAAAAAGTCCACCAATTACAATATGAAGTATCATTCATCACAATAAACACAAGGAAGGACTTTTTGAGAATTGTATGAAATGAAAATATTCGCTATGTCAACAGATGTAGCTGTTTAGAAAACGTTCAAAAGCTCAAATCCCTGAGCAAGTATTTATAGATGAAAGGGTCTTTTTTTTTTCCACAACCACTCAGCGCACCCATTGTCTATTCACCTAAAAGGATAAACAAAACAAAAACAAAACAGAAAAAGACATAAAATGAGCCAGAGGAGTAGAGACCATAAGTGAACAGATGGAAAAGTGTGTTGGAGGGTCATGTGTGTGTGTGTGTGTGTGTGTGTGCGTGTGAGCAATATGTATATTGCAGAGTGATTAATGTTCCTCAGCTGCCATGTGCTATTTTTCTGTTTAAGTGAAAGCAGCATGTAGAGATAGAAGTGAAGGATGGATTGAGTAAAAAAGTGAGAAAGCAACAGACTGTCAGAAACTGACATAGAGGCAGTGAATAAAAATTCTCTAAGTGTGTGTGTGTGTGTGTGTGTGTGTGTGTGTCATCCTGCACTGATCAATTAGTGCTCATCTTGGTCCCCTAGATTTGTGCCTGAGTTATTAAACACAGCTAATTCATTCTACTTCCATAATGGTTATAAATCCAAAAGAGAGAGACACACTGTATGTGTGTTTCTGTTACTGTGTGTGTTTGATTCATGGCCAGCAGGAAGTGTGTGCTACGCCACATTTTTCTCCTTGTAATTAACAGTAAATTGTTTTTACTGCCGCGCGCCATGAATATCCCCTCTGGTTAACACGACCGATGCTGTCGCCACTCAAGTACCCAATGACTGACTGTGTGCTTTTGGATGCGTGTGGGCATATGTCAGAGGCTCGTGTCGCTGTTGTTATGAAGGGGAATACCACACAGTTAAAAGATTAAAACTGCAGATATTATATAAAATTAAACTGCTATTATCTATCTATATATTGTGTGGATAATATATTGGGACTATCAGCTTTCTCCTATGTTCACAAGCTGATTACTGTTGTGATACCAAATGTATGTTTGTTCCTGTTTGTCTGCATCCATGTGCGTTTTTGTACACATCTTTTTGTTTTACCTGCTGGTAGGGTCCATCCTGTGCTTGGCAGACTGGAAACACAACCTGTCTTTGTGCAGAGTGTTACAGTGAAGTTGTACACATGGTAAGGCTTCAGTCCTTTCACCACATAAAGAGGCTGTGATGTTGGTCCCACCCTATGTAAGACCTAAAAAAAGGCAGACACAGAGGGAATTAAAACTTGTTGTGGCAAATGTTTTATCTAATTGAGAAGAAAGGAGGAGAGAAACAGAAGCAAGAAACAGAACTTATACATATTTACCTCCGTCCTTAACTTCATGCACAAACTCTGATATCAGTGATTTAAATTTCAGAGTTACTGACACATGAAATCAAATCACAATTCATTAAATCGTCTGGTCAGTTAAAAGTGTTTGGGGCAATTGCATATTTGTTTCATCTCCACCTCCAGAACTTCGCTGCTGCTGCAGGTGAGAATATTTTATACACAAGCATGGTGAAACCTAAGTTGTACTGAGAATGAGCTAGTCCACAGCATTTACAATAATAAAAAAAATAGAGCATTTATACCTTGACTTCTAGCCATTGGCGCAACTTTTGACTCAACTGACAGCTGTAAAGTTGTGTTGTTGGCCGCTCATTACAGTATGTGCAAGAGCATACCGGCGTGTGTGTGTGTGTGTGTCTTACCTGACTAATAACGGGAGGAGCATAGGGATTGTTGGTCTGTTCAGTGAGCAAGTTGACCCGATATTCTGTGACCTGCCCTCTGGCGATGATCCCTTGACCCTCAGCAGTGCTCCACGAAACTTTGAGACTGGTGGATGACAGTGCAGACACTTCTGGAGGAGCTATCCACTCTGGGACTGGAAGCAAACACAGATCACACACCATATTCAGCCACTGGTTTATGTAATCATTAGCTAAATCACTTACACATTATTAATGCATATTTGTAAATGAGAAATAAATCGCTTGATGAGATATCACACGTCTGTTAAAGAAACCAATAACTATTAAAGAAATTCACTGGATGGGGAAACATACCTTTTCTTTAAGACTGCGATTTGACCAATATATAAAATATTGGAAAAAATGGACCATATACACAAAGGGATGTAACCTATTGACTGTTAAGTTGAAAAACCCTGTTCTGTACCATTGTGTGGCTCCTACCAACCTCTTTTCCCCACCCTGTTTTTTTTGTTTTCTTTTTTTCTTCTCTTCCCTACAACTTAAAAACACCAATTAAAATAAAGATAATAAATCAATAAATATTGTAATCAATTTGACATTCAACATGTCAACCTACAGTTTGCCTTCAAATATTCAGAAAAAACTAAACAAAAATTTTCTCTCATTTCTTCAGTTTGTAAACAACAACAGTAACTCAGAGAGAGATTCGGTGTGTGTGCAATATTCAGAAATTAATAGTTCATCAAAATAAAATCTACCACAAATTACACATTTAAACAACTGCCTGGGGCATTGGTGGCTTAGTGGATAGAGCAGACGCCCCATGTACAAGGCTGTTGCCACAGTGGCCTGGGTTCGACTTCAGCCTGTGGCCCTTTGCTGCATGTCATTACCCCTCTCTCTCTCCCTCCTTCACACTTGACTGTCCTATCTATAAAGGCAAAAATGCCCCAAAAAAAATCTTAAATTTAAAAAACAAAACAAAAAAAAACACTCCCAAATACAAAATGAAAATGTACCCTGGGATATATATATATATATATATATATATATATATATATATATAGTTTGGACACACCTTCTCATTCAATGCGTTTTCTTTATTTTCTGTCGTGTAATAGTGGCTATCACAACCGTAGAATTATGAAATACTTAAATCCATTAAGGCCACATAATATCCACTAAGTCTTGGTTCTGAAGGTGTGTTTTCGTGTCTAAATTAGTATTTTATTTTTAATTTTCTCACTGTGAAAGGGTCATTTTTTATGTTTTAAGTGTCAGTCACAGGAAAGCTTCAGAAACAAAGAAAAACAATAGAGAATACAAAAGAGTTTAGTAGTCTAAACGTTTACATCTCAGAGATTAAAGATGTGTCAGGTTTTGGTGTCAGGCACTCATAATCTAAGAGAAAATGCATCTTTATAGACTCCTTTTCACTGGTTTTCAACAATCAGAAAAGTAAAATTCTTATTTTCTCAGTTCCTTACACTGTTGCTATTTTGGCTGTGCTGTTTATGTCTACTAATTTAGGTGAATTCACCCCAACCTTTATGAGCGTTTTTACTGGGGGAATGCCATATCATCTCATTCATGATAATGCCAGTGTAATTTCTAAAATAGTATGAAAAGTTCATATGGCTCAAAACAAAGGTATTTCTGATTGCAGTGGTTCCAAAAAGACGAGCTGCTTCAGTAGTGCGGATTAAACTGTGGCGTCAACAGTCCTGGACTTCTCAGACTCTTTTAGCAAGAGGGAACTCACTCAGTGGCTCCTCTGGCAGCAGCACAGTATCTCCCCCTCTCCTCTCTCTTACCAGAGTCAGTGTCATCAAGTGATCTTGTCATAAACCTCTGGTAATGTAAATTTACATGATGCTTGTGGTGTGATAAAAACTACATGTAAGTGAATGTGCAACAGTTCTGGTGTCATAACAGCCTGTCACAGGTTACAGCATGATGATTAGAGGAGAAATGGCAGAGCATAACGGTCCAGGTGAAACAAAAACAACTCAAGAGGGGAAATTGTCTGTTGATTTATATATATATATATATATATATATATATATATATATATATATATATATATATATATATATATATATATATATATATATACATATATATAGTACAGGCCAAAAGTTTGGACACACCTTCTCATTCAATGCGTTTTCTTTATTTTCATGACTATTTACATTGTAGATTCTCACTGAAGGCATCAAAACTATGAATGAACACATGTGGAGTTATGTACTTAACAAAAAAGGTGAAATAACTGAAAACATGTTTTATATTCTAGTTTCTTCAAAATAGCCACCCTTTGCTCTGATTACTGCTTTGCACACTCTTGGCATTCTCTCCATGAGCTTCAAGAGGTAGTCACCTGAAATGGTTTTCCAACAGTCTTGAAGGAGTTCCCAGAGGTGTTTAGCACTTGTTGGCCCCTTTGCCTTCACTCTGCGGTCCAGCTCACCCCAAACCATCTCCATTGGGTTCAGGTCCGGTGACTGTGGAGGCCAGGTCATCTGCCGCAGCACTCCATCACTCTCCTTCTTGGTCAAATAGCCCTTACACAGCCTGGAGGTGTGTTTGGGGTCATTGTCCTGTTGAAAATAAATGATCGTCCCAACTAAACGCAAACCGGATGGGATGGCGTGTCGCTGCAGGATGCTGTGGTAGCCATGCTGGTTCAGTGTGCCTTCAATTTTGAATAAATCCCCAACAGTGTCACCAGCAAAACACCCCCACACCATCACACCTCCTCCTCCATGCTTCACAGTGGGAACCAGGCATGTGGAATCCATCTGTTCACCTTTTCTGCGTCTCACAAAGACACGGCGGTTGGAACCAAAGATCTCAAATTTGGACTCATCAGACCAAAGCACAGATTTCCACTGGTCTAATGTCCATTCCTTGTGTTTCTTGGCCCAAACAAATCTCTTCTGCTTGTTGCCTCTCCTTAGCAGTGGTTTCCTAGCAGCTATTTGACCATGAAGGCCTGATTGGCGCAGTCTCCTCTTAACAGTTGTTCTAGAGATGGGTCTGCTGCTAGAACTCTGTGTGGCATTCATCTGGTCTCTGATCTGAGCTGCTGTTAACTTGCGATTTCTGAGGCTGGTGACTCGGATGAACTTATCCTCAGAAGCAGAGGTGACTCTTGGTCTTCCTTTCCTGGGTCGGTCCTCATGTGTGCCAGTTTTGTTGTAGCGCTTGATGGTTTTTGCGACTCCACTTGGGGACACATTTAAAGTTTTTGCAATTTTCCGGACTGACTGACCTTCATTTCTTAAAGTAATGATGGCCACTCGTTTTTCTTTAGTTAGCTGATTGGTTCTTGCCATAATATGAATTTTAACAGTTGTCCAATAGGGCTGTCGGCCGTGTATTAACCTGACTTCTGCTCAACACAACTGATGGTCCCAACCCCATTGATAAAGCAAGAAATTCCACTAATTAACCCTGATAAGGCACACCTGTGAAGTGGAAACCATTTCAGGTGACTACCTCTTGAAGCTCATGGAGAGAATGCCAAGAGTGTGCAAAGCAGTAATCAGAGCAAAGGGTGGCTATTTTGAAGAAACTAGAATATAAAACATGTTTTCAGTTATTTCACCTTTTTTTTGTTAAGTACATAACTCCACATGTGTTCATTCATAGTTTTGATGCCTTCAGTGAGAATCTACAATGTAAATAGTCATGAAAATAAAGAAAACGCATTGAATGAGAAGGTGTGTCCAAACTTTTGGCCTGTACTATATATATGTATATATATATATATATATGTGTGTATATATATATATATATATATATATATATATATATATATATATATAAATCAACAGACAATTTCCCCCTCTTGAGTTGTTTTTTTGTTTCACCTGGACCGTTATGCTCTGCCATTTCTCCTCTAATCATCATGCTGTAACCTGTGACAGGCTGTTATGACACCAGAACTGTTGCACATTCACTTACATGTAGTTTTTATCACACCACAAGCATCATGTAAATTTACATTACCAGAGGTTTATGACAAGATCACTTGATGACACTGACTCTGGTAAGAGAGAGGAGAGGGGGAGATACTGTGCTGCTGCCAGAGGAGCCACTGAGTGAGTTCCCTCTTGCTAAAAGAGTCTGAGAAGTCCAGGACTGTTGACGCCACAGTTTAATCCGCACTACTGAAGCAGCTCGTCTTTTTGGAACCACTGCAATCAGAAATACCTTTGTTTTGAGCCATATGAACTTTTCATACTATTTTAGAAATTACACTGGCATTATCGTGAATGAGATGATATGGCATTCCCCCAGTAAAAACGCTCATAAAGGTTGGGGTGAATTCACCTAAATTAGTAGACATAAACAGCACAGCCAAAATAGCAACAGTGTAAGGAACTGAGAAAATAAGAATTTTACTTTTCTGATTGTTGAAAACCAGTGAAAAGGAGTCTATAAAGATGCATTTTCTCTTAGATTATGAGTGCCTGACACCAAAACCTGACACATCTTTAATCTCTGAGATGTAAACGTTTAGACTACTAAACTCTTTTGTATTCTCTATTGTTTTTCTTTGTTTCTGAAGCTTTCCTGTGACTGATACTTAAAACATAAAAAATGACCCTTTCACAGTGAGAAAATTAAAAATAAAATACTAATTTAGACACGAAAACACACCTTCAAAACCAAGACTTAGTGGATATTATGTGGCCTTAATGGATTTAAGTATTTCATAATTCTACGGTTGTGATAGCCACTATTACACGACAGATTAGAGAGAGGGACTCTTTTATTCCACTGTTGATGGCATCTAACTGTGAAATATGCTGTGAAATGTGATTCATGGTAGACATAACCACAGTCATATTCTTTCTTTCTAACACAGTGCATGTACGTGCACAAACACACAGACACACGCTTCACATTTAAAATGGTGTTATCATATGCTTGTTATCCAGACACATTGCTTAGAGTGATGTTGGAGGCAATCGTTTAGTCCTAATGAGCCATATCATCTATTTGAAATTCAAATACCTTAATGAGTTTCCCCTCCCCCACACAGTTTTTATTTCCTCCCTCCTTCTTTTCCCTGCATTCCTTTTGACAAATGCCTGTTTTATTATTATTATCATTTAATGCAATTTATTCATTTGTGATTTTATCCATTAGCAAAGTTTTCTGGTGGACAGATTTAGACCAAAACATCCCTTGATCACATTACTCAGATTTCCGTCTATCATTATAACATTTTAGTATTTTATGCTGCATTCATCCACTTGAGGAAAAGCCAACACCAAAGCATTCACAAGCCAATGAAGGCCATCATCATAGGTTTCTTTGCCAAATGTGAAAAACCGTTGATTTCTACTTTTTTTTTTTTTTATTATTTTTACTGTCTCAATATCAAATTTGGTATCCAGCACTGGGAGATGGAGCTACAGAATTTTAACATGAATGAGCATGACTGGTCAAAAAACATGGCAACAGTCAACTGAAAAGTCTTAGCAAAGGGCGAGACCAGGAAGGAAATAGGCTTTAACTCAAGGTGTCTTTGAACAATCCTGATTAAACTCAGCTGAGGCATCCTGCACTGAAAGTGACCACCATGTTCCATTCACATCTGTTAAAAGGGGGGCGAAGTGGCTGGATTTTAAGTGTGCAGTTAATGTAACGCATTACATTGTAATAATGGAATAAGTGTGTGATTGGTCTCGCTTTTTCTTTAGACAAAATTTAACCAGCCGAAATTACTTTGCTCAGCTTTAATGAGCCGGAACTCACTTGCTACCACTTGTAATTTTGATTTTGGCAATTGAGCTGCTTCTGTCTTTTGGCCTAGAATGGCAAGGAACCCAGGACTGCTGCTTGGACCATGGGTTGTGAGTGTTTGAAAGGAAAGGTGGATGAAGTACAGGATTTTTATGGAGCCAGCCATGTCATGGTTCTGGGAGAAACTCCTGCTTTAAACACTCCTGTAACATACTCAAAAAAAAAAAGAAAAAAAAACTTATTGACGACAAAAGTCATAAAGTCATCAGACTTCGTTTAATGTGTAATCAAACAGTAAATAGTAAATTGTAAAATTGCAAGGTTAATTGATTTACCTTTGCCTTTTGATTGAACTGAGATACACACCAACAAAAAAAAAACAAAAAAAATCCATGTAACCTTAGTTTAACTATGATAATGATCTATACACACCTCCCTCCATGGTACGTGCTGCTGTCCAGTCTGATGTGACACTTCCTGCCAAATTAATGCTCACAACTCTCATCTGGTAGATGGAAAATGCCTGCAGATCTCCTACAATGGTACTGCTCTCTGGGGGTGAGACTGCACTCCTATTGGTTAGCTGTGCTTCTGGGGAAACACTTGGATCGAGCCAACCAACACTGAAGAAGACTCTCTTTTCAACAGCAGGGCTTGAAAGGTTCTGTGACTCCACTGGTCCACGTAGAAAGACCTCATACCTTGTGATAACGCCTGTGCAGAAAGAAAAATAGTAAGAAAAAAGAGTGAGTTTGCAACAGATTTGCAATTAGAACTACAAGAAGCATTACATCGTTATTTGCAAAATTAAATAAGGGAAGCAACAACTGCAGCTACAGGATTTGTCAGGGAAACACTACCAGTTTTCTTTTTATATTCCAGATCAACTCTTTTAGTGAATTAAAAGTGCCAATTCAGCATGTCTATGATAAAAGAGTCAAAATATTGAGTGTGTATTAGAAACTGCAGCCCTGCTTAAGACTCATCCCTGATGCCAACAGATGAGACACAAGCCTTTGCCTGTGTTTGGTCTTGAAGTGGAAAACAGGCTGATAATGACTAAGTCCTGGCTAGTCCTGTTTGGCTCTCTAGTGGAAACCAGGCTATTGTCCTAATCTCTCATGCTCTATTCCACTTGTTAATAGGAAAATGACAGAGCTGGTTTAGGATGAGGACAGATCAGGCAACACCACAATACAAAAAGGGACTTACAGACCCACTATGGAATAGATGAGTGCCTAAATGTTGTTACAAGTTTAAATACAGACCAAATAAAATAAAAAAGAGAGGCCTAATCTGACGTTACCCAGTCTTTTTCTTTTCTTTTCACCAACGTCAGTCTTGATACATTACATTCTACCTTACCCTTTTTTTCTAAAGGTTGTGTTCTCCCTTTCTCACCCTTCCTCTATCAATATAGTGCATTTAGAGCAGTTTATACAACTGCAACATTAGTTCATTTGAATGTGTGTTCAAAAACTGACATTCCCACAACACAACATTTTGATTTATTCAATATTTCTATTAATTTCATGTACATTTTGTCACAATGCTATTCTCTAATCAGTGTGTGTGTGTGTGTGTGTGTGTGTGTGTGTGTGTGTGTGTGTGTGTGTGTGTGTGTCTGCTCGTCTCCCTCGCTCTGTTTAGACACAACTGACAAAAGTTTTCAACTGTAAGTTTTCTAAATTACTAGAATGAACATTGTTTCTAGTTGAAACTACATCAGTTCAAGTAAAATGACAGGGCGGGCTGAGTCAAAGAGCCTACCCAGATCAAATAGGGTGGAGGTGAGGACTGACACTGAAGTTGAGTTCAGTTGAGAGCCATATCAACCATTCTTCAACTAATGAACTGATGACAGTGAAACTGAAAGAAGGAGAGAAAACCCATGTAACAAGGCTGAGTGTGACACTGGGAGGGGAAAAGATTAACAGAGAGAAAAAAAACGAGAGACACAAACAGAGAGAAACCCAGGTTACAGGGCTTTGTATGACACTGAGCCTTAGAGCCATTACAAAGCTCTCTGGATTTACCAAAGGCAGTTCCAGTTCAGTGCGCATTTCTGTGTGTGTGTGTGTGTGTGTGTGTGTGTGTGTGTGTGTGTGGGTGTGTAGAATTGTTACTTGATTCTTATTCCTCTTCAATGACACAAGCCTAAAAGCCACGCTACAAGGCAAGTGTTTCATGTTAGTTAAATTTGTGGTGTGTGTGTGTGTGTGTGTGTGTGTGCGTGTGTGATTATCCCACTGTATTATTCATTCTGACATTGACATGAATAATATATATATATATATTTGTTATGTCATGTAATTGAAACACTTCTAATAAACACAAAGTTTACATGTGCTGGTTTGTAATTTCACAGACATACGATGTGTATTTGTTTTCCTGTAGTTCTACATGTTACATCAGTTGTGCAGCATGCACGTGTACGTTGGGGGTCCTACCATTTGGCTGACTGGGGGGCTCCCAGGAGGCATGCAGTGAATGGGCTCCTGTAGCAGTGACTCTAGGAGGGGGTTGGTTTTGTGGGGGGGCAGAGGCTGTCAGAAGAGACAGCGGTGGGATAGAAGTGCACCCCCCAGAAGAGCACGCCTGTAGACAGTTAGGATTTTGTCATTTTCATGCTGTAGGCTGTACATGCTGAAAATATACACTGGCTGTGGCTCAAGCACATGCAGTTGCTTTATATATCTTGTTTTATTAGCAGTGAGGATATACAATACATATAGGCTATATTTTGCAAAGCGATGCAGGCACTAAAAACACTGGCAGCTGTTTGCCCCACCCACCTCCAGTATTACAGTGTATTGGGTGAAGGGCTTCAGACCGCTTGCCACAGCCTCTGTAGATAAGCCTGTGTAGTGAATGACAGGCTCTGCTCCACTAGACTCCGTGGAGGATAGCACAAACCTGTGGGAGACAAAAAATTATGATAATAAATTCCTCTTTTCTTTATTTTTCTCCATCTCTCTCTATCACTGTGATAGGTCACATGGTTTTGTGATGTGGTTCAGTTAAAAACTAGTGCTGTGTCGCAGAGACTTAGGGGCCAAGATGTTTGGGGGTGTAGGCTGCAATGTCTCCAGTTTCAATTCAGATGTCCAGGATATTGTTGCAGGTCAACCACCCTCTCTATCCCCATATTTCTTGTTCATACACTATAGGTTAAAATGCCCCAAAATGAATCTTTAAAAATTTCTAAATAAAGAAAAACCAGTGCTAGTCTACCCATCCTGTGTCATACTGTCCATGTCTCTCTTTACCTTCAAACTTGACTAATCCTTTTCATTGATCCTCAGACGTCTATCCTCAATCTTGACCCATTGTCCATATCTTCCCTCAGTATCCTATTCAATCATACCACGGATGCTCTCAACTCCATCTATATATCCACATTTTTCTCTTAAGATTCCCATATGTTGTATTGTTCCTTGAGGGACAGTAGGTTTAAGATAGATAAAATGTTTACTTATCTCCTTCCTCTTACTCCCTTTTCCAGCTGAACTCCTCACCAACTGTGGACAGTGCACATCCTTTGATTATTCACAGCCTTCCTAAAGTATACATTGTCCTGCTCTTATCTTCAATATCCATAAGTCCTTCACTTGGTTACTCTCTTCATCTGACCTTGCTCAGTCTTTTTCTTCTCCATTTAACTAACTGTCTGTTAAGTGTCACCATCTTGTTTGAAGGGATTGACAATTCTGAATGCTTTGTAACAAACTGTATCAGCAAGTCCCATTCAACAGGTTACTCATCCTAGGTGGCTACTTTTAGCACACGCCCTCAAGCTGCATTGGTACGCTATAAGATGAATGATTTATGTTGATCATTACAATGTTTTTGGCAGTCAGCTTCAGCCAGAACCACAACAATCTGAATTTTGACTTCAGCCCATGGTGCTGTGCCTCTAAACCGTGCCCTCCTTTCCCCTTCTCACTGACCTTTCCACTGGGCCTGTATCGTTTCGTGGTGTGCTCCAGTTAAAGCTTGCGGTGGTTGGACCGGGTCGTCCCACAAGGTTTAAATGGAGCTGTTCTGCTTCCGGTGGTGCACCTAAAGTTTGGTATGAGGCTGATGCACTTGTTGTCGCCCCGGCCACATTAGCTGTTATAAGCCAGTAAGAGTAGTTGGTGTAGGGAACTAAATCAGTGTCTTCAAATGACTCACGGCCTGAAAAAAAGGGGGAGGAAAGACGGTGGAAATGAGTCTGGAAAACAATGTTTGTTTTGACTGTACTTGAAATAAGAAGGAGATGAAAATTGTTTGAGAACCTGCGTGGATGCTTACTGAAAGGATAGTGACTTTGGATGCTACGCACTGACTGTCCATCCCTGATGAGTGTGTAGTTGAGTCTGTTTGAGTTTGGGGAGTCAGGCGGATGCCAAGAGAGACGAATGGAAGAATAACTGAGAGCAAGACCTACAGGCGCAGGTTGCTGGGAGGGTGCTGCACGGACAGAAACAAAAACAGTAAAAGAGATTAACAGTGATACATACAAACTAAACAGATTACAGTTTATAATTTTACAGGGACAAACAGTTTATAATTAGGGTATGATGCTTTGGTGTAAATGTGTTACCAGAATCAGCAATAATTCAGCAAGGACCTCAATATCAGACTGCACAGAAATCGTTTTTACATCACTGATGTTCTGAATCTTTGCCGCTGCTTTAAGAAATAGTTCTATTATAAACGTATTGGCGTGCTTGCCAAGAGTTAGATGAGAAGATTGATAACACTCTCATGCATGTACAAGAAGTATGAAGTTGCAGCTAGCAGCTGGTTAGCTTAACTTAGCACAAAGACCAAAAACAGGCAGAAACAGCTAGCCTTTAAGTCGGTGTGTGTGGATTTGGGCTTGTGTGTATATATATATATATATATATTTGTGTGTGTTAGCATGTAAAACAGACCTTTACTGCACCCAAAGTGGCTCTCAGGGTCAAAATGACTCGCTCCAGGTTGACATGTATCACACTTGTCTCCAGTT
The DNA here is from genome assembly GCF_011397635.1 of Epinephelus fuscoguttatus. NCBI lineage: Eukaryota > Metazoa > Chordata > Actinopteri > Perciformes > Serranidae > Epinephelus > Epinephelus fuscoguttatus. The sequence goes on along the minus strand of NC_064753.1, from coordinate 21,097,528 downwards.
ACCAGCAGCTTACACACACACGCCCCTGAGTCTGGATCACATGAACCATTGACACTGCCCGCTGGGTTACATGCACATGGCTGGCATCTGGTCAAGGAAAGAAGGAAAAAAGAAACAATCCTGAAGATGTTTTGTACAGTTCCCAATTTTCATTCATGGCAACACTCATCTGATTGAAAACAACGATACTTAAAATAATTACCAGAGCCTTTTAAGACCCAGGTTGGGTAAGAAATTGTACCTTTTGAATAGCTAACGATTTTCAAAAAAAAAGAATCAGTCATCCAGATGCTGTCATTGACATACGGCCTACTTCTGGCTCTGTGGCTGGATAATTGTGTTGTTGAAAAATATCATGCAACACAGCGGTTTAAATAATTTGCTTACCGTAATCAAGTAGTCTGCGTACACTGGTCATTTTGTTTTTTTCATACATGACAATATTATTTACTGTAGAAGTTCACACAGTAAATGCAATTGTTTGGGTGTGGATGTTTGGCCAAACACAGAAAGAAAATGCACTTTAAATGTATCTGAATTAGTGTGCAAGTGTCCAAAGACAGCTTGTGACTGGGTGTGTGTGCCTGAAAGGTGTTGGGTCTTCACCTTAACACTGTCAGGGAACCCCCCACTCCCGTCTATCCCACCCATCATCATCATCCCCAAACTGTAAAACTAACTTCACAGAAAATTCATTCCCCTCAGAGTCAAAATCTGTGTGTGTGTCTGTGTGTGTGTGTGAGTCTGACAGTTTATGTGTCTGGGTCACCACTGTGGTGTTACCCTCACTGGGGCTGGGCAGCGGGTGATCATCCGGCCAGCCACCTCACACCTTTACACACAGTCACATGCACACACAAACACACACACACACGATCTATGTGCTTGTTGAGGGGTTGTTTGGCTCACACTCATACACACACTACACTGACATAGAGAGTAACACCATATAAACCCTATTACTGTCACTCACACACACACACACACACACACACACACACACACACACACACACACACAATCCATGTGTGTTTTTCTTTCTTACACATACTCTACTCACATGCTCCCTCTCCCTCTCACTCACATACACACACACACACACACACACACACACACACACACAGCTACACCTTCTTTATTGCTGTGTGAAAAGCCACAGCCTCTTAACGAGCCGCAAATTTGTCCTGTCAACTGGTGCTCAAACACACACACAGACACACACACTCCAAAACACACAGGTACAAATACACACACACACAAAAATGCCATAGTGACTCGACCTTCACTCCATTCCCAAGGAGAAAGAAAACACCAACATCACACCCATTCTCTCCTTTTTCATCAGCCTCAAAGTACAGTGTGTGTGTGTGAAAGAGAGTCATTCATGTGTGTTTAGTAACATATAGCATGTTTAACAAACAGAGACATGCAGGGAACTGTGTGCAAATTAACCATCATGTGTCATGTAATAACATTAGAAATAACTTTAAAAGATGTTTAGATCCCAATAACACAAATCATATGTTACTGTAGGTTTTAGAGTATCAGAATATTACATATGTAATCCCTTGTAATAAAATTATGTGTGTAAGTGAATGTGTGTATGTGCCAATATCTAATCCCCCCAGACAGAATTACCATCATATTTCCCTGTGATGAAGTTAACAGCGGTCAGCACTTCTCTGACCCACTTCTCCATGGAGACACAGAGACACAGGACTACATCAGCCAACCACACCCACATCAGTGTGTGTGTGCGTGAGTGTGTGTGTGTGTGTGTGTGTGTGTGTGTGTGTGTGTGTATGTATGTGTGTAAACTAATTTGTGTAGAGCCTATTGATTGAAGGGGGAGGATAAATTACTTGATGATATTTAGATGAAGAAATCCTTACTATGGAGCGAGTCTGGGCACAAGAAATGCATTCAGCAGTAACAACCCAAGACTTTATTTGTCATTTGTTTTAGCACAAGGAAAGAAAATAAGACAGGAAATGGTGGAATAAAGGAAGACAGAGAGAGAGAGATAACAGAGAGAAATATCATTCATTTACTGAGTATTTAATGTCTCAACTTGATACCCACACACAAGTCAAAGCTTGTTGGGATCTCCCATGTGCCAAAAATCACCTCTTTCATTCAGCCTAGTGAGAAAAGAACAAGCCGGTGCAAGAGTGTGAGGTTCAGACAAACTTTCCACGCTCAACATCCATGGACAGCGGCCGACTTGTATCAGTCACGTGACAAACTTATGGTCCCATCCATTAAGTTTGAGAACGCATGTGTGTGTTGTGCATGTGTGTGAAAGACAGAGAGAAAGAAACGGCAAGCCATTGATGATCAGAGTGGTTGGTTGATCTCCACGCCAATCTAAACTCCCTTCCTCTGGGTATCAACAAGTATTTCTGATGGTGACTAGTGAGGGTAGGAATAGTTGACTACTGACACATATCCCTAGTCAAGCCATCCCCCATCCATATTTTTTTCTGAAATTCTGATTATTCTACCATTTCCTTCCCATCGCCTCCTCCCTAATCTCTTTCTTAGGTAAACTCTTTATCACTCTGTTGCTTTTCTCCTTTCTTCAATCGTTCCATCCCTCTCTGCTGTGAGGAGATCTCAGCCACAGCCTGAACATAGGGGAATACAGCTATCAGGCAAGGTCAGCTGACACACACACACACACACACACGAACACAAACACACACAGTGGACCACCAGTCAAGAGTTTGTGGATCATCTATCTGCAATGACACCCTGATGAGAGGAACTTATGTGTGTGTGTGTGTACCAGCACTGCGCAAGATGTAACGTGTACAGTTACATTTGTGCATTTGTGTTTCAAGTTGTGTGTGTGGCGCTGTGTGTGTGAGATAGCCTGCAGGTAAAGACATGAGCGGTAAAGGTCAAAGCAGCTCTTAACTCATGTAAGTCATATGTCTGCCAACTAATCTGTAAACTGTCCTTACAGAGACTGCACCTGCTGGTGTGTGTGCTCGTTGGCGGAGCAGCGCACGTTTGTGTGTTTGTGTATGCGCAGGTGGTGCAATTAATGGATAAAAGCTTTACAGGATGAACAACCTGCGGATATGGTGTTCATCTGTGTGATTAACTTTCTGTGAGTTACCTGCCCAGGCCAGGGTTGAATCCGAAGAACATCTCACGACACTGGTCACAGCGTCGCCCTCCCACTGAAGGATGGGCACACACACACTGTCCGGTCTGGCTTTCACATCCACGTTGCGATGCTCCCATTGGATGGCAGTCACATTCCGCACACATAACCTGATCTTGAGAGCGGTAGAAGCCTGGACCGAGACAAACATAAAATAAAGAAACATAATGAATCTGACTGCTTGTCTGTCACTTTATTAATCTGTCTAAAGTTAGGGCCGAGACATGTATGCAGGTTGGGGCTCGGCAGTATATGAATATGGTAAAACTTCAATTAATAGCCTGGGCTACCGTTTGCTTAAATCACTGAACTCAACTGGCTTATATTTGAGACAAGCGTCTATATAAGACAGGCTTTTCATTCCTTTCATACAAAACTGCTTCACTGCAAATATGGGATATACAATCAAATTGTTAATTTAAACCAGTGTGAAAATTTTGGTTTTAAATAACACATCAATTACTAAAGAGTCACCACTTTTTTTGTGTCTCCCTTCTTTCCCAGGATGGTAAATCTGAATGAATTAGTCTTTGGTGCCCATGGTTTCAGTAAAATCACCAGGCTAGTAAAAGGGACTGGGCGTTTAATTGAGACTAATTGGGATTTTTATTTGAAGTTTTACAATATTATATCAATATCGTGATGAGACTAGTCGTAGCTTCGGATATTGTAATATCATAAGAGTTGCCTTGGTTTTAAAGGCTGCATTACAGTAAAGTAAAGTGATGGAGTTCTATTAACTTACCAGACTGTTATAGCTATTCTATTATTTGCCTTTAATCACTTAGTCAATAAACCTACATTACTGCTGATTATTTAGCAAAAATCTCATTGTTAAAATATTTTGTGAGAGCACCAATAGTCAACCCTACAATATTGCTGCAATGTCAATATTGAGGTGTTTGGTCAAAAATATCTTCATATTTGATTTTTGCTATATCGCCCAGCCCAACAACAGGAGGATTTATTCTTGGTTTCTTCTTTTTTTTCCCTTGTTCCTTTCTTTAATATTGCATTTATTTCAAACACCTTTAAAATCAAATTCACATGACAATCTCTGAAATAACAACTCAAGAACATCAGTTGTTTCATGTCCAGGTTGTGCTCTGCAAAATTCTTACATATGATGTCACAAATTTCATCTGTGGTTTCATCCAAAGTTATTTACTGATCACTATACAGTTAACTTGTCACATTCAAGTGTTTTCCATACAATTTCTATACTATTCTCTAGCTAAAATAAATTAAATCCTATGCATATTTAACAGTGTCTAATATGTTCTCTTTTTTTCGACAGCATCTGATTATATGGTGTTATAGCGTTCCACATGACATCCCTCATATAGCAAGTAGTAAATCAGTGGCTGATTTTGGACGTGGCCTGGTTCAATTTTGAGACAACCATATTATGTCCCTCCAAATAAGCATTAGAGGGTGTTGTTTGCCATTTATTTGTAATAAAATTTAACACAAAGCCAATAAGTCTGTGTGGGGTTACATTAAGCACTCTGAGTTCTTAAGTACAAATCAATTCAGTTTATTTTCCTCAACGCTAGCAGTGGCTAATAAACAAATTAGATATTTAATTTAGCCACTCTGACAGGGAATTTGCAACAGCATGTTTACCATGTCATGAACAGGCGGTTTAGGAAATTAAGAGGGGAAATTTGAGGATGGAGCTCGGAAAATATAATGAAACAATGGGATTAAAACATTTGGCAAAGTTGTACATCTTTGTTACCTCACCATGGTACTGATCATTGCCTTTGATTTTGTATTATTTGTGAGATAATAATGATTATCTTGTGTCTTCTGTTATTTTTTAAACAACCTTCCATCAATACATCAAGTCACATCTTGCGTTACAGTAAACCTGACTATGCTGTTGGTCATTCTCCATTACTGACACAATACAACATCTGTTACCTCTTCTCCCACAAGACTGACAACACACACACACACACACACACACACACACACACACACACACAAACACACACACACACACACACACACACACGCACGCACGCACAAATTCATGAGGCAATGCACACACAAAAATCAAAATGAGATGAGTGAGAAGAAGCAATCTTGCCCCTCTGTGGTGCTGTTGTTGAGACCTGGCACAAACAGGACAATCACTGAGTGGAGATCTGGCAGAGGGCACGTGCCAGCACACACACACACACACATACACGCACAAACACTAAAAGTTGGGACTACCAACCATTGTTCTTCACCATTTTCCTCAGAATCTCTTTCATTATGGGGTAGCCTGACCTTTAGGCCGTAATGTTTCCACTAAATTTTTTTATCCAGTCACTCCCTTAAATGTATTTTGCTCTATACATCATCCATTTAATCATTATTCCAAACACACTTACCAGGTCTGCAGCTACTACAGTCCTTTCCATAGCGTGTAGGGACACAAACACACTGCCCTGTGGTGCTGTCACACACTGACCCCGTCACTGTCCCTCTGAGGTCACAGATACATGGTACACAGCCCTGGGTCGACCCCGCTGATAGGACACAAATCAACATCAGAAGGCAGAATAGATTCAGACTTTTTCTCCAAAACTGTCACCACTTATGCAACAACACAAAACAAAAAATCTCTTCAGACAAAAGTCCTGAGGTAAAGAGAAAACATTAGTTATGTAACATCCGTTTTATTTGAATTACAGTAACTATGACATAAAATATGTTATTTCTCAACATCTTAATAAACACTGTTTACAAGAGACCTCAACTATGAGACTGGGACTTAACTCAGATGTAACTTTGGCTTCAGCTCAGTGTTAACTTACTCTGGAGGTGTAAACTCCTGTTGTAGTAGTTGTGGGCACAGTTGGTACAAGCCGCTCCCTCCACCCCCTCTCGGCATGGGCATTGTCCGGTCCACATATCACATACACCTTCTGGCACAGTGCCATGGATGTCACATGCACACGGCAGACAGCCCAGGGAGTTTCGCTGCTCCAGGGTGTGATAACCATGACGACAAGAGTCACAGCGACGGCCTTCCACATGTTCCTAAGAAAGAAAAGAGGACAGAAAGAGGGATGTAAAGTCTTAAAAATTAAGTGTCATATAAATATATACAGTAAGTTACATATAGGTGTCTCCCAGCCCCCAAAGGATCTTGGATGTGCCTGAATTGCCAATAAGGTGTTGAACTGGTCAGTCACATAAAAAAGTTGACAGAACCTTTTTGTCTTTACCTGTTGGCTCTGCTACTGGCATTGTCCGTTAGTCATGTTTTATTTTCTGATCAGCTGCCACCTTAGATTTAGTCATGGATTTACAAAATCAGGCAGCTGTGTGGATCACACATGGTGGTACGTAATTCAGATGAGAGGATAAATTATAAAGAGATGAGTGAGAAAAACTTTATCTAATAACAGAAGAGGTCCAGCAGGGTCTTTAGGTGCATAATGGGGAGTGAATATATTACTTTGTGACCTAGAAAAGCCAAATCCAGTGTATTTTTTCCCACTCTTAATCATTCCTTTTCTAAAGGTTTATATTCAAAATAAACTTTAGAAGCCTTATTGGACTACTTCACCAGTAGTGTATGTACCACCATCATTTTTACCTGCTCTTCTCTGCTCACAGACCAAAACCAGACTACTAAACTAGGTGGCTTCTACTTTTTTTTACGCCACTTGACGAAGTTAATTGCTGCTGGTAAAATGGTTTGAATATTTGTTAGTAACTGTCTGTTTTGTTGTGAGTTGTTAAATAATGTCTTGCTTTTCCTTCAAGGCCAAAAGGAGACTTGTTGCCACCACCTTTATGTCTGTGCTGGACGACACTGATGTTAAATGCATGCAAGCATCTTCACAATGCTTACACATGCTGGATACTGTCTACAACAGATCACTGAGATTTTTTACAAATCTCAAAGCCCTTACTCATCATTGCTCTGTACAATCATTCACACTTCCTTCTTACCTACGGATCTGCATCCTACAAAAAAGTATGGGAAGTTATTGTCTGTGCTCCCAGGACTTATTGATGCTAACTGTTTCTTAAGTCTTTACTGCATCAGTGTCAAACTCATCTTGGTTCATGAGCCACATACAACCCAATTTAATCTCAAGTGGGCCGGACCAGTAAAACCGTTGCTTAATAGCAATCAGTCATTACTACTCACTATCATTACATGTCTATTTCCCCATACATTTCCTCTCCTGCGCAGTAATTCTGTCACCATCACATCAAACCTAAGTGGAGGGTATTGAGGAAGCAGCACAAGTCTCTGAAGCAGTATTTTACATAAAGTAGGCTACTTACTATTTAAATTACTCTGAAACTTGACACATTTTAGCCTGCACATGTGCATCACCATTAGGTATGCAAAGTCATCCAGTGAGCCGGACTGGACCCTTAAGCAGGCCAGCTCTGGCCCACAGGCCATATGTTTTACACCACTGCTGTACTGAACTGTAAAAAGGGCTTGGAATGTGTTACAACCTAACCTTAATCTATGGGAACTGGTCTCATTAGGAGCATTCAAAGTGTTTCTAAATGACTGTATCTGCTTTTAGATATTTTGAATGATTGAAGAATGATTTGATGTGTTACATCTTGTTTCTACAAGTTCTTCTTTGTTTTCATTTTAAATTGTTATATACTCAGATTTTTGTCTGAAACAATGTTATTTTTGCTGCTGCCTGTCCTGGCCAGGACACTCTTTAAAAAGAGATTTTTAATCTCAATGAGTCTGTTACTCCTAGTAAAATAAATCTTCTATTGTTGGTGTCATCAGTCATAATAAAAATCTCACTCAAAATGTATATATGTTAACTTGCCTTACACACACACTGTCCTGTGTGAGGATCACAGTCTGTCCCAGGTACTGTCCCTTCTTGTGAGCAGTTGCAGGGGGCACAGGATCCCTCCAGTCTTAAACCATACAAACCCCTGCCGCAAGAGTCACAGCGCTGCCCCCCCACCCCAGGCTTACACTCACACTGCCCCCCCTCAGGCTCACAGAATGGGCTGATGGAACCCAGGGGGTCACAGTCACACGGGACACAGCCGTCTGGGTGGGACAGGTTCCAATAACCAAACTCACAGCGGTCACAAGAGAGACCTGGAAAGAGAGAGAGAGAGAGAAGGCATTTACAGAAATGTTGAGGAGAGGACCGAGTGGGACCTGCTGAGAGAACCAGAAAGGAAAAAGAAATAAAAAGAGTGAATTGATGCTTGCTTGTTCACCAAACAGCGTTCAGTCTCTCTGTTTGCAGGCGTGTGTGTGTGTGTGTGTGTGTGTGTGTGTGAGCTAGAGGGAGCGAGAGAAATGGTGGGTGAGTGTATAAAACTGCCATCATTAGGGCCAGGCCCTCTACATATGATGGATCACTCACCTAAGGCCAAACACTTAATTTCACTGAGCGAGAAAATAAATAAATTAAGCAACTACAAGAAAAGGATGGAGGGAAAGAAAAGGAGGAGATGGAGAGATGGATAGCGGGACATAAAAATAACACCGAATTACCATTTGGCGTAAAAACAAGACAGGGTGAGTTCTGTTGGCTTTAAAGCACTTAAAGAACAATTTATTTCAGCTTGTTGCCAGATTAGCAGATCGATTCAATATGCTTTGTTGGCACTAGTGTAACTAAGACAATAGTGCCAACGTGCCAGGTAATAGTGAGATTAAAAAGAAAAAGAAAGAATTAATAAAATCTAGAAAGGAGCATATTATCTTTTTAGAATGATTTATCAACAGGTTTCATAATATTTAGTGTTATTAAACTGAGTATAGTACTAAAGTACTAAGTACTAAGTATGAATATGAAAGCCTTCCACACTTTAAACATTTTATATCTCATTTTCAATACCATTAGGTGCCATGCAGAAGAGCATGTGCAACGACCCAATCACAGTTTCACCTCAGTTATTACTATTTATGCATTCATTTATTGATCTTAAATTTAGGTCTGTCAGCATTTTAAACATTCTGAAATTGAGGTAAAGTATTTCCTAAATTATTTCTGTTCTGTTTATAATTTTTGCCCAATAACAAACACCAAAACTGACCATACTGTGGGAGGTTTTATGGCCACAGCAGCAGTGCCAGGCTATAAGGCTAGTTAAACCATGATATGCAGCGTGAGCGAGCAGGGCTTATTTGAATATGCCATACGTATTCCATGACAGGCAATCTGTCCCTAAATGGATGCCTGGGGGCAACGCAGTCACCACAGCCGTTTATGAGGGAGCGTGTGTTCGTATGTGGGTGGGTGGGTGGAAATGTGAGTGTGTGCACGTGCGCCGGCGAGAGCATATCTGTGCATCTATGTTAGCGCACATGACAAAGTGTGTGCTTGTCTGTGTAAGTGTGTGTCCTGCTCAGTGTGCGGCAGACACTTGGCATTTCCCCTGGTCTGCCCACTTTAATGATTTTATAGATATGAATGTATTTCTCTCCATAGATCATATTTCATAATAGCGCGGTGAAGATATGTCTGCGTGTGCGTGTGCTGAGGTGTGCGTGCACGTCGGAGTTCGCTGGTGGTAAATATGCAGGCTGACAGGATGATGCTTACAACCCTAACAATGCTGTGATATATTGTGCTCTGTGAATTTCTCCCAATAAAACTAAACAGTTTATAAAGCATCCCACACCCATTATAAAATATAATTATATTTCTATTTACATTTTAAACATTGAGCTGAACAAGTTGGCATATGTGAATCCTATTTTTGTAGCTAGTCTTGTGACATTCAAACATGAGGTCCAACAAACACAACGACAGGAACAACTGAGAAGATTAGAGAAGAGAAACGAGAAGAAAAAAAGTCACAAGACAATAAAAAGGAAAGAAAAGTGAGAACATTAGAAAATAGAACGTGTTAGAAGATATTAGATCAGGACAGAAAGGAGGTAATTTTGTGCTGGGGTGTGCACGCGTGCATGCGTGCATATGAGTGTGTGTGTTTTCAGGACATGGCCCAACCCTTTTATCAGTAGCCAGCTGGTTAACAGGCTCATGCATCACCATTTCAAACACTATTATGTACACACTGCACTCTGGCACCTTGTTATGAATGTGCGTGTGTGTGTCTGCATGTGTGTATCTGTGTCTGCGTGCACACATTTCAATTCCGTCCTTCTGAAGCGTGCCTGCCATTGCTCTACTCAAAGTATCAGCTTGGCGGTAATAAATTGCCATAATCAAATCTCATTTCTGAAAAATACCTGTGGGAGCAACCAAACAAACAAGGACAGGAAAAAAAAGAACGAAAGTGGGTCTTGTAAGAAGGAGTGTGAAAAATACAAGGGGCTGCAGCCGTTTGTTTTAATCAACTTGGCATTGAATTAGAGAATTAAATACCAGCTTAGTCCTTGATAGCATGCATGTGCACACACACACACGCACACACACTCTCACACACACACACACACACACACACACACACACACATAGACATGCAGTATTCACAGAAACACGCAAGAAACTCCTACAATCATACAATACATACAGTTAGGCAAAGACAAAAGTACATCATGACCACACGGTCACATCCAGACACTCTCCCTCTTACATACAAAAACATAAACACACACTCTTACACACATTTACAAGTTCACGTACACATGCCCACACTCACACGCACGACCGCGGGCCCTTGATAGCGAGGCTTAGCAATAACCATGATGCGTTGAGTTGAGGAGCGTTGGCCGGTTTTGCATTTCATACGAGCCTGCTCTTCAAAGACACACAGGGGAGAGAGTGAAACCATTTATCACAAAGAGAAGCACAACGGCTGGAAGCACCCCCAGCAGAAAAGCCTGTTTATTTTGGCTGGCAAAACACTTTGGGATATGGATGTGTGTGCGTTTTCGCCAGTGTGTGTACACCCAGTATATCCACTTCTGCTTGTGTGTGCACCCCAATGAGCAGCTGCGCCTATGTATTAATTAAGATGCCATTACTGGACAATTAAGCAGAGTAACTGTTCTACTGAAAAGCACAAGTTATCAACAGAGTACTTTGGGACATTTTGTAAGAGAAACCATTTTAGGGAGCAAATATTTTGGAGTTGAGAGCTGTTGTGGTAACATACAAAGATCTGAAGAGGTTGCTGATATTGCCCATAAATTACTTTATCGTTTCGTTATCTTAATTGAATCCGCACCCAAAGTAAGGTTGCCTGGCTTGTACGGGTGGAATTAAGGGTGATGGCACGGCATTCTGTTTCATAATACGCACAAGAACCACCCACCCGCGTTTTGGTTTTTTTGCAATAACATTACTGATACAACACCATCATAAAACTCTGATTAGCATACCACATGCATTTCAAATACCAGTCAACAGGCAGCGTTTACACCATCATCAGTACAGCTCTCAGAAGGCCAGCACAACCAGCCTCACACAGAAACCCACACATACATACACTCATTCTTGTACAATATTTATACTCTCACACATGGTCAAAATAAGGTAGTCACATCTGTAATGATTACAAATATATAATATATATATAAAACATTACAAATATATCTATATAAACCACTAGGGGGCGAATGAGTGAACTTGTTTGGGACTAGTTTTCTGGGCTTAAAGCTATAGTGCGTAACTTCTACAGGTCCGTAAATGTCTGTTTCACCCAAGCCACTACTAGAGGAGATGACACAATGCTGATTAAGCCAATCGGCTCCTCTAACATCTTGCGGTATTTTTCAATATATATCATTTTTAGTATGCATGTAGACCGGCGACATTCCCGCGCTGGCACACAGGAAATGCTTCCTCACAACAAGAAAGGAGGGGGAAGAAGAGCGGAGAGGTAGAGCGCAGGTAGAAGGAGAAAGCAACATGGCGGAGAATCGGCCGAGACACGGTTCACAAGTGGATCCTACCACAAAGGCAAGTGTTATTCTGTGTACATGGAAGTGCCACCGGCTTATTAGTTGTAATAACGCATTATCCGCTGGGAGGCGACAGAAGTTACGCACTACAGCTTTAAAATAAAACAATTTCCAGTATCCTGTATAACTTTGGACTCGGCGATCCATATATTCATGGTTCTGTATCAAGCACCAACTGAAAAATAAAGCCAACACGGAAGTGCCAAAAAACTGCAGTTCCTTGAATGGCCACTTGAGGCTGGCGCCAGAAGCCAGTCAATCACCCATAGACCCCCATGTTTACATGCCGAAATGAAAACTGTACAGAGGGTGAATTTTTATTTTTTTTAATATTTTTTTATTACTCATCAATGTATATTTAATTAAGACGTGAAGTTACACAATTATGGGCGATCCATTTTAAGCGACAAGCTGTCTGCCAATTGTGTTCTCTGCTTATCAGTCAGATCCACTTACTCCTCCACAGTGCCAGCCTCTTGCCAAACATGGTCGCTTCTGGCTCGAAAAAACAAGAAGGCGACATCTGAAATGCCGAACTCTTCAACATGGCAGCTGAATGAAACCAATGCATGATGTTGCAGTAGCAACATCCATAATTTGGTCCGTAACCAAGTGATTACATCTCCAGCAGGCCAGACCTGCACCCTTCCCTCTTCTCGCCCAACCACTGGCACACACACCATGTATGTACCAAGCATTGCTGTGACTGGCAAAGTAATGGGAGATGATAGACTGGTTCTGCTAATCCAGAACCCCCAACTGTACAAAATCAACAAAACAATGTACATGCAGTGTGTACAGGATTATGGCTGCCTGAGCCACTGATGGCATGATCTTGCATGTGTGTCACATTGTCCTCAAAAAGTTTCTCTGGTGCCCAGTAGCTCAGCAGGTAGAGCAGGCATCCGATGTTCACAGGGCAATGTTCTGGCTGCAGTGGCAGCAGGTTCGATTCCAACCTGTGGCCCTTTGCTGCATGTCAACCCCCCTCTTTCCTTTTCACGCTTAAAACTGTCTCTTTTTTTTTCTTTTTCTTCTTCAATTTAAGTAAATATTCATGGGAGCCTATTCTAATGCGCGGACTCTGTTTTTTCATCTCTTGCATGATCTATTGTTCAGCACCTAGTTTTTTTTTATGTGTGGATGTGCGTGCTTGTGTGAACTGTTTGTCTGTTTACCTGTGACATGGGGTTTACACTGGCACAGTCCAGTGTCCTGGTGACAACTGGGAACTCCTTCTGTTGAGGTGCTGATGATGCCAATGTCACTGCAGTTACAGCGGGTGCAGCCATTTGGATTTGAGGCTTTAAGACCATACCAACCAGGCAAACACTCTTCACACCGTCGACCTGTTACCGCAGCCTTACAAGTACACTGACCTCCCACCTGGTGGTGAGAGACAGAGACGAAGAGAGGGGCAAGAAGGGGAGAGAAAAAGACCAGTTTTAAACTGACTTGAAAATGCTGAAATCATCAAAATTAAAACTGTAAGGGTTTCACTGTCATCAACAAGCTGATGTTTGTGTTGGTGTGTACCTGTGCACACTCCATGCTGTTGTTGACTGTTCCAGCAGTGTTACAGTTGCAAGGCTGACACAAATCAACTGAAGTGGGATCACCTTCCTCCAGCCTGAAAAACCCACTTACACACAGCTCACAGTTCTTACCTGAGAGACAGAAACAGGGTGAGAGAAAGAGAAAGAAAGTCAAAGGAATAGGTAGGAACCACTCAGGATCAAGAGAAATGTTCATGTCAAAGTCCAGGTTTCATCCTTTCAACATTTTCCAGTCCAACATACTTTAATGACAGTTAGGTACCACTTGAAGGCTTATGACATCTGGTCTGTAATTGTTTCAAAGTGCTTTAACATTATGGTTGATCAAGAACCGTAAAACTTTTTTTTTTTTTTTTTTAATAAAATTGCATTCTTATAAAATGTGAAAAAACTACTACCTTACGTTGAGATGATGTGTAAAACATAAATAAAAGCAGAATGCAAAGACTTGCAAATCTTTTTGACCTGTAGTTAATTAAATACAGCACAATAACAAGATATTTCATGTTCAAATTGGTAAATTTGATTGTTTTTGTAAAATATTCACTTATCTGGAATTTGATGCTGGCAACATGTTTCAAAAAAGTTGAGACAGTGGTAGCAAAAGACTGGGAAAGTTGTGGAATGCTAACAACATCCAACAGGTAAAAAGGTAATTGTAATTATTACATAAAACACTCTACCTGTGGTGTTGTGAGTGCAGTTGTCACAGACGCCTCCTCCTCCTCGATAGTGCTCATCTGGCTGGTCATCAGCTCCGACTTCATAATGACAGGAGAGGGCGTGTCCGTGACACTGACAAGGCCGGCAGTTCATAGGCTGGAGTTGGTCACCTGACCTGAATGGCTTGTCATTGTAGAGGGGCACACAACGATGGCACTGTTGAAAACACATACTGTACATTAATACAGACATACATTTCTGTTTTTATACTATACTCTACCACACTGTTTGGATATGATGCCATAACTGTTAATCATATCTCAGAGACAGAGCTTCAATGTAATGTGCACTGCACCGCAACCGACCAATAAATGCTGCCTCTGGTGGGTGATGTAATGGGACCATGTCCGTTTTGATTCAGGAAACAATATGGCAGCCTGCTGGTAACAATCTCAAATTACAGTTAAATGGTAAACTAAAATATGGGTCTTAAAACATCTGAGGTAAGAGATAGGCAGCACAGTAAAAGAATCTTGGTCCATCTTTGATCAGCACGGCTTAGTTTTACTGTTTGATCTCAGCATTTTCAGCCTCTGTTTTCACAATACAGGAAACAGTATGGTACCTGCTTCCTGTCACCAGGGCTGCCCCTGACCAAAATGGGGCCCTAAGCGAAATTTTATTTGGAGGCCCCCATCCCAAATGTATCATAGATACAAAATGACCGTACAACAACTTGCCATTTAACTTGACAACCTTTACTGGCAATAACAAATGTACTGTAGATACAGTAGTTTGGCTGTATGAGTCAAATAAAATAAAAAATTAAAATAAATAAATAAATATTAAATAAAAATAACTTCAAACTGAAATAAATAAATAAACAAATATGAGTCACAAATAGCCATCAATTACTCATCACAAGAAAGTAACTTCCACCACCTCAATCCCCCACCCTTGATTAAACACTGAAAATAAAATAAAAGAGGGAGACAGGTTTTTCCTATTTAATCTTATTTTGTTATATTTCTTCCTCTCCCCTCTCTGGAGGCATCTGATCTCCCTCAACCCTCCGCCTCTCCCACCTTAATTAAACACTGAAAACAGAAATAAAATACAGAGACATTCTTTTCTATTTTCATCTTATTTAGCTATATTTCTCCCTCTCCCCTCTCTGGGAGCATCCGACTTCCCGGCCCCGCACATAACCCCGAGGCTCGGGTCTCCCCCTCCGCGGAGCCCGCCCTCCCTCCCAACCCCGCACACACTCTTGAGGCTCTTTTGGACGACATGTGGACAACTCTTCACCTGCTGCAGCTCTGCAAGTGCCTGCCAGCGCACCCCTCTGATTGTTCAGATGTGGAGTGCTGTCAATCACTGCAGCAACGCATGGGCGGTCAGGTCTGTTCTCTCCTTCCTCGAGCTGATTTTACGCACGCCTCACGGTAGCGCATGTGCGCATCCATTGCGCATATGCGCAAATGTGTCCCCTCGCGCAAAATGTGGCCCTCCATGGAAGATGAGGCCCTACGCACAGCGCGTGTTCTGCGTTTAGGGAGGGGCAGCCCTGCCTGTCACAAATTGTTGTATTTTAGCAAAACAGTGCACTATAATCTGTTTCTGAGGACAGTTTAGGTTAAAAAAAAAAAGGCAATGCAGCGTTTTGGCTTGTATTTGATCAGCACTGCCTAGTTTCAGTGTTTTTAGTTGTCGTTTTGATCGGAGTTTGGTCTGAATTTGAAAGAATGACGGCGGGTCTCTCTCTCCTTCTCAATCCGCTTCTAGACTCTTTGTGTCCATGGTGGCAGTCATATGGAAATGTGGAAGTACAATCTGTAGTTCCAGCAACAGACACAAAGCCAATAGAAATTCACTGGATGACGTATTTGAGCTGAGAGATGAGCACAGAGATCTGGGCACTGGTTAGATGGAGGGAAGTTTACCACAGTTCACATACTACCCACACTGTTATGATACAAAGCTGGTTAGGGGCTTAGGGTTAAGGTTAGGGGGTTAGGGGGTTAGGACACATTATGGACACCATAATAAGCATAACTGTCCCCCATGTTGTTGTTGTTTATTCGCACATACAATATTCACTTTGCACTAAATATGTTCACTTTAATCCATTGCTCACTTTTTATTCACTGCTCATTATTATTATTATTATTATTTATTGCTGTTTCTTGTATTTTTTTGTACTCTTTTTGCATGCCTAGTTTGTTTTACGTTTTTAAATTTTGAAATCTTTAATCTGACTCTTTCCCCTTGACTGCTGTAACACTGGAATTTCTCAATTGTGGGATCAATAAAGGTGTATCTTATCTTATCTTATCTTAAAGGTAAAGTATCCCTTTAAGCAAAGGCATATAAAAAATGTCATTAATCTACAATTGCTACAAATAATTCTGTGTGCATTGAAAAACGGTCCCATGACAAGTACATGCTTGCTTTTATAGAACAAAGAAAGAGAATGAGATAGCCACGTTAAGAAAGACAGACACAGAAAGACAGAGCGGCAAATATAAAGGCAGAAAAATCAGTGGCCCGTGTGAATCTAAATCTAAAGAGAGAGAAGAATAATACACATAACTGAATAGAAAACACAGAGGTATTGTCTGCTATATAATAAAAAGCCAGTACGTTCACACACACAGACACACACGCGCGCACACACAAACTCACACAGACAGCGTAGGGAAATCAGACCGCTAATGAGGAGTGACTTGCAACAGCCAGGGCTCTCACACAGGCCCACTTTCAAGTCAAAATAAACATACCAAGGTGTGTGTAGGGGAGGAGGGGAAAAAAAGTGACATAAAAAATGCATTTTTCTGTAGCAGAGAGCAGCAGAGGCGAGAAGCAGCAAGTACAAGCCCTTTGATTTTGTTCAGCAGTCAGTACAAATTATGGTGGACAAGGGGGGCATCAAATGGCGGGATTAAAAATGTATTAAAAAACACAGGAGTTCCTCCCATGTGTGACACATGCAGACCTGCACTGGGCCCATTATGTATGACACACAGAGGAGGGGGGAAGGCGAAGGGAAGAGAGGGGGAGGGGGAGAGTGAAGATGGAAATAGGGGGAAAAGGCTCCTATTTTGTGTACGAGAGAAAAAGGGGAGGAGGTAGGGAAAAATGCAGGAAACTGATGTGAGCAGAAATGAGGAAAAGAATCCCTTTGTGTTTTAAAGATTAAGACTAGAGGGACAGAAAGACAAGAAACAGACAGAGAAAACAATCCACAAGTGTGTGAGCGAGAGATATGGGATGGAGAATGAGGAAGACAAAGCAAGAGAGAGATCAAAAATAAAATTAACGTTACTATGTGAAGACAACAAAAGGCCCCATGTGTAGCTGCAACACCACACATGGCTCAAGATGAAACATATACAAACACACAAAATGGTATGCAACCATTTAATTATTTTGCTTTTAAAGGTGCCCTGTGGAGTTATGCTTGATGCATTTTGTGTATCTTTGGGGTGAAACAAATTTTTGAGTATATTTCAGTCACTGTAAAACATCTGCAAGCTTCTTCATTGCCTTGCTTTGCCAGCAGCAGGAATGTGTATCACACCACCCGTGTGCATGTGCATCATTTTGTGCATGCACAATACCAATAAAGTGCAGACCCACACATTAAACACTGTTCCATAGTAAGGTTGGACTGTTGTAAACATTTTCAGAGTGGTTCGATTTTTAGGCTAAGCACCAGATTGGACTGATAAACCAATTTTACTACTAGGTGTTGGACTGGACGAAGCAGCTACTACCGAATCAAGCATGACACCTTGTCCTAACAACACGCAACACGCGTCCAACTATCACATCCCATTGTGTAACATTGGAGCTCTCTTTGCACATTGAATCTGTTAATTATGCATCTCTGTTACATCATGAAAACAAACCACATAGATATCAGCTTTGAGCCCGAAATCAGACGGTAGAGGTAAACCCTGGCGATCTCACTCTAGCCAGCTGCCACCTTATACTGGTTTTTGCAGTGACATACCGTAAAAAGGTATCATACAGGTAATTCCTCATTTCAACTTCATGAGTGAGCCATTCCTCGTCCATTCCAGCACTTCCAAAGTGACACAGGAATGAATACAAATAGAGCATCAAAAGTTCAGCTCAAAATGGCGCACCGCTTTGCTCACATCCACTTAGGGCACCTCTTTCACTGGCTTCAAATTCAAAATGTTGCCCTGTTGGCACAGTTAACAGACTAACCCTGCCATGTCTCATCTTCTCCCCAAAAAAAAAAAACACATGAATTTTCAAGTGAACACACACAATATGTGCTGCTCTTTCCCTTACCAACTCTACTGAAATCTTACAGCTTTCATGTTATTGTGCTCGGCTAATAGTCTGTCAGACGCTGGCAGCTTTAATGAACAAACATAATATGGTAATCTGGTGTCATAATGCTTATTACAGTTAGTCATAATAACAAATTTTAGTTCTGACATTTTGCTTTAAATCAAACCTGTTTAAGCTTGTACATTGGACTGGACCAGCAAACCCAGAAAATGACCAAACTCAACAACACAACTGGTGCTCAAAAACTCCACAGAGTATATTTAAGGTTATGTATTGGTTTGGATTTTAGCAATGTCCAAAGTTTGTAAAACAAATAAGATGTTTGAAAGAATTTGGTTCGATCCATATATATCCAATATATTTTTGGTATTTGTTATAAAATGTATTCCTCGTTTTCTGATTCTTAGCTGTCCCACTCTTCTAATTTGATGGCATCTCTAAATTTGATTGCCGCAGTGGCCAAAGATGGTTAAATTAACAAAGAAAATCTTGAAAACAGCAGGGAAAAGGCGACAGTCTGCTCATTTACAAAGAATATTTAAGAAGACAAAAACACATCTCCACCACAAAATGAACAAGATCTAAAAGGTTTGCATATCTGTCAGATTTGTGTGTGTGTGTGTGTGTGTGTGTGTGTGTGTGTGTGTGTGTGTGTGTGTGTGTATGTGTGTCTCCAGAGCGCTGTTCCCTGTTGGGCGATTATTAACAGGATCTAATGAAGCAGCAGGAGATTCTCTGGAGACATGATGTACACACACACATACCAACACACAAACACATGGGACAAAAAGACAAAAAGAAACAAGTGTATAAAATCTACACACACACACACACACACACACACACACAGGAGAGTGTGCCTTGGGACATGTAATTCCACAGGAGTGCTGGGATGTTTGCATGTTTCCGTTTGTTTCGTCTGTCTCCTGCTCGTCTCTCTGTCGTACTGTTTGGCTTCAAATCTGTCTAATGTCAGTAACTTCCCGCCTCCCTGTTTGTCCGTGCTGCTTTTCCCCTTCTGCCCATCTGTCTTTGTGGTTGACTGTACATCTATCTGCGGCTCTGTGCCCCAAAACGTTTCACATATCAAAGGTACTTTTCTTTCTGCACTTCGAACAGAAAGCTCTCACTACATCTCACTCTTCAACTCACCCGCTGGGGATGAGTTGAAGAGCGAGATGTAGTGAGTTTCTCCTCTCCCATATCTCCCTTCCCTTTTCATTCCTCTTTCGTCTTCTCTACCTCTGTGCCTCCTCGTTCTTCCCACCCTTCCTTCCTCTTCTATCTCCTCTCTTTCTGAAAAACAAATCACTCTGTACATCTCTCCGGGCTTCCCTCCTCTCCCCTTCCTCACTCGCTTCCCCCTGTCTCTACCGTCCCCCAACTGCTTGTTCTCATAGCCACGGTGAGTATGTGAGCAGGAAATATTACCATACCAAATGAAAGGGAGCGGATTTTTTCCTCCTTCTCTTTTCTTTTCATTCAACATTGCGTTACCTTCCCTCTCTCCCAGCCTGCTAATTAGTCGAGGGACTGGTGTTTGGGAGTTAAAAGAAAACTGCACACGTTCATTCTCTTCTTCATACAAAAGGTTTTGATGGTGCTCCATCATCTGCTCACAGTAGCAGCAGCAAAAAAGGACAGTACATACTATAGATTGAGAGTACATGGTGTTCATTCTACTGCTTTTATCTTTCTGCAAATGGCCAGTCCTCTGTAACATTATAATGTAGCTAAGAAGAACATTAAATACTGAGTTATTCAGTTTGTTCTGCTGACGACATGACACCTCTGTCAGTGCTTAATCGACAGTCTGACTCTTAACTCTTTAAACATTACAAACACCCGACCATGTTGTGACAAATTGTAATGCAACAGATTAAAACAAGTGAGAGCTACAGACATGTTTTTTTCTTTATGCTCTACTTCATTTCTAAATAAAACTTTAGACTAGATTTCAGTCAAAAGTAAATCACAAGTTCTATTCATTGTAAACATTTTACCAAATATTTCTTTGCAAGTCTGATTCAATGCATAAAAATCATAAATGTGTGTGTGTGTGTGTGTGTGTGTGTGTGTGTGTGTGTGTGTGTGTGCGCCATGTTGCACAGAAAAGGATAACATCTTATTTTCACTCTGAATGTTTGGACAAAACCTGCTGAGTGAGGAGCCTACTCTAATGGATATGTGGACATTCAGATGGCCTGTCACAAGCATCTGTGTGTGTGCGTGTGTGTGTGTGTGTGTGTGTGTGTGTACTTGTGTGTGTTAATCTGCTGGGGCAACTCATCTTATCCTAAATGCCATGACCAATTTCACGCTCTCACTGGAAAGGTCGTGCCACTGGCGTGTGTGTGTGAGTGTGTGTGTGTTTCTGTGTGTGTGAGCGGGTTTGTGTGCACACGCCCATGTTATGTGTATCTGGATTTAACCCTGTTAACCCCAGCATAGGTGAAAATCTGCTGCTGAGGCAGACTTTAGCAACAGAGATCCTGGACAACGCTACTTAACGTCACGAGCCATCAATATCTCTCTCTCTCACACTCACACACACACACGCACACACACAAACACACACAAAGATGGATACACAAAGAAAACACACACAAACTGTGCCCTTTAGAATTAATACACACCAAACAAAAATACTCAAGATAACCTACACAAGCACATGCACACACACTCTAATTTTCACACAATTTGTTAAATGATGTCAAGCACACAAGCAAATCATTATGAACAACATTGAATCCCCCAAAAATGCTCTTCTGACCCATCAAATGACAACGACATTGTGCAACAGAAAATAGAGCGCGTGACGTGCTGTACAATACAATATATGATATAGCTTTCAGACATGACTGAATCCATCAGCTGTGGAGAGACGTACAGAGACAGAGTGACAGAATGAGAGATCAACTCTGACACAGAGTGCACATAAAAAAGAATCAAAAGAAAGAGTGAGAAAGTGGGAGAGTGCGTGTGCACTTGTGTGCATGTGTGTTTAAGTGTGTGAGGGGGAGAGTTTAAGTGTGTGTCTTCCAAGGCCCCCGTTGATCATCTTGACACATGTCTGAGCATTTCTGTCACTTTAATGTCACTGTGGAAATTCTGCAGATTAGTACAACATCCGTCATGGTGCTAGGCCGATCCAAGTCAACAGAACACATGCAATATTAAACGCTAATATTCCCCACAGCCTTTTATGCTCCAATATTACAGAGACAGAAGAAAGGTCCTGAATATTCACTCAGAGAGATGACATGGACAGGTTTGGGAGAAAAGTGCACACGGGCACACACGCGTGCGCATGGACACACAAAAAGGATTCACACACATATTGCACACACTCCTTTACACACTGTCTCTCACAAAAGCATAGCTCGTGTAGAGATTAATTTACATAAAACCACACACACAAATTTATCCATATTGCTTATTTCTGTTGCATCTCTAACACAAAAGGCTGCAGTGTACATACAGGTGAAAGGAGAAGAAACAGATCGGGAGGACGGAAAGACATGAGACAGTAAGAAAAATAGAGGAACGAGAGGGATTAAACATGAGAAACAGAGTCAAACAGGAATGAATTAAATACTTAGAAAGCGAGGCAATAAAGAGTGAGAGGGGGTAGAGAAAACGGCTGAGTGAAATGAAGCGAAAGACAAACAGAGAGAGAAAGAGAGCTGATTAGAGATGCATGCTGAGGGAATGTCATTGTTCTAGTCGATTTGAGACATTATTTAAACTGAGACCCGGGAGAGAAAGACAGAGTATGAGAGAGAGAGAGAGAGATCCACAAAAGGAAGAGGATGGAGGTGGGACAGGGACCTAGAGAGAGGAAAGAGGAAAAGTGGTGTATGAAAAGAGAAACAGAGAGGGTGAGAGAGAAATGAAGAAAGGAGCAGGGAGATTCTTTGTGCATTAGTCTAGAAGATGGCATAAATTTGACAATGCTCAGTTATTTGTGTGTGTGTGTGTGTGTGTGTGTGTGTGTGTGTGTGTGTGTGTGTGTGTGTGTGTGTAAAAAGCGGCCTCTATGATAACTTTTATTTTAGTCTGGAGTTCATATAAGACAAAAACTATTAAATGCAATGGTGTGCGTAGGAGGATGTTTGTTATTTGAGTTTGAGAGTATGCAAGACAAGAGACTGAACAGCTGCTGGTTGACAGCTGTACTTCTCCACTGATGTCCTTTGTCGCCTCTGTCTAAAACACACACACACACACACACACACACACACACACACACACACACACACACTAATACACAGACACGGGTGTATGAATGATATATAAGTGGTGAATAATGCAGGCTGTCCTGTGCTACAGTGAGGTGGAGCAGTCATACTGAACTTTTCACTGCTGACCGACTAGAGGCTTTGTTAGGGTGATGCTTACTATTACCTGGCAGCTTGTATTAGCTTTGTTGCGAGCAAAGGCCTGGTCCTGAGGTGGTGTCAACATCAAACTAAGACTGAACTCAAATTGTAAGCACACATCCTGCAGAACACTTGCTATAGGATCATACTTTTGATTTCACTGGGGGGGAACTGTAAACCATTATGCACTGGGAGCTGGTTGTTCCGAATTCCACTTATTTACACAGACATCAAACACGAATAAATGGCCTTTTTTCCTCTACAGTTGTACCATTTTGTGAACACAAAAACAATCCACAACTAATTTCACAGCTAGCATTCAGACAGCACAGTTACAGTCACATCAAATTTAAATGGATCTTTCCTTCCTGCCACAAAGTCAGCCAATGTAAAAGAAACTCAAGACTATTAGACTAGATTAGAGTTTTAGATTAGAGAAGTGACCTAGTTATTTACAACTTTAACAGCATACTCTGTATCGCCTCACTTAGCGGCCTGACCACATTGATAGCTGTCGCTTCATCAGTTTCTCAGAATAAAACTAGACAAAAAGGAAAAAATAAATGAAGAGTAGGGGGTCCGAATAAACGTGCTGCGTGTGTGTTTGTAATTTATTAGAGAAGTCCTCTTTATGTTGTCAAAAAGTAAACTGCTTAATGAAGACCATGAGGAGATTCTCCCCAGGGGAACTCCTCTGCGCTCAGTGTGTGTGTGTGTATATGTGTGTGTGTGTCTGTGTTTATATGCTTTAACTTGAAATAAGGTAAGTAAATATCTGGGTCTAATACTGCTATTGGTAATTAGGAATAAAAATCCCCAGAGAAAGTGAACCTGTGTAATACATTTGTGTTTAAATAGTTTAAATATTACCGTCACAACACATATGATAAAACATATAAAACACAGGCCCAGGGTGTGTGAGGTCCACTGCCACACACACAGATGGGGTTAACATTATAAACAGGTTTTTGGGACAACATTTGTTACTTACATTGTTTCCCTCTGTGTGGCTCTCAGGCAGACACAGACAGCGGTAGGGAGTCACACTGGTATCACAGTGGTCTGCATGGCCGTGACACTCACATCTGGCCAGGTGACAGAGAGAAGAAGAGAAAAATAAACATACTGGGAGGACCACAAACTGCACTGTACAAATTTTATAATTAAAATGTCACATTTCTGATAACAATAGAAAACAAAAACAAATCAAACGAAAAGGTGAGCAGCAAACATGAAAAAAGCTCCCCCTCCTTCAGAGTTTCTGTAGCCACCTCCTCCTCCATCTCTCGTCCACGGAGCAGCAGTAGTGCCATTAGGATGTTCCTATTCAACATTTATAAATGCCATCCTGAGAATTATCAGAGCAACATAACAGGTAGCAGACAGCCCTGTCTCTCTCACGCACACACACATTCCTACATTACCAACAGTGGACTGTGGTGATTAATGTAAACGAAAAGAAGCAATCTTACTGCTGACCCCCTTTTTCCTGCCTTCTAGGTACTGTAGTCCTTCATTTGAACACTGTGTTGAAACTTTGTATTTTATGCAAAAAGATAATAAAAACTAAGTGCGAGGAGACAGGTATCTTCAATATGTAGCCTGTAGCATATAGTCTGAAAGCCTGCCTGGGGGTGAAAGTAATTCAAACTATGGAGGAATGTGGGGAAAAAAATCACCAGAGGGTCTCTGACTTGATTTTCACATGATTTAAAGCATGACCAAAGTGGACCTCCAAAATGTCCCCTGTTGCCTCGCCAGTCCACTGAAGGTGAATGCATAACAATGCTGAGGTCCTCTGTTGAATAGGTACACATGTGTGCGCACACGCGCACACGCACACACACACACACACACACACACACACACACACACACACACACACGCTTAAACGCTTTGGAAAAGTCATTTAATTATTCATTCAGATATTCAGTTGCTTTCTCCCTTTCATTCTTCCCTCTGTGTATCCTTTCACCACTTCATATCACTTTCAGTTACAAGCCTACTGGATTAAATTAAATCTGAAGCATGTAAGTAGTAAAGATTTTCTCTATTTCTAATCAAATTAAGTCTTTTTGTGCAATATTTCTAATTTGTGGTAGCCTACAAGTCTTATGGCCGAAATACAGGGGACATAGATGCAGTGCAACATGTCTGCTGCAATATGCCTAAAGCAGAGCGTGTTCATTGTACTCAACTGAAGCTGCTACACTGACCATGGAAGCTGCGCTGGCCCGTGTGGGCATCGCACAGCTCTTCTCTTTTTAGGTGGCTGGTCCATTTTTTTCTCAGCGCATGGCTCAATGGCCTTCCAACAAGTACAAACTACTTCAAACTGTGTAAAACCAAGGACAATCTGTTTAAAAATGATTAAAATGAATAGCTCATTGTATCGGGGCTACACGATGCAGCAAAGCAACATTGTGTGTTTTTACATTTCATATTAAAATAAATCAATCAAGGCACCCTGTTGTTAAAATAATGCTGTTAATTAATACAGCAAGCCTACACGTTTCAAACTCTCCATAACCAACTGCATTATCACATCATACAGCAAAACTCAATACACACACAGTGACGCTGCAGCAACCACAGGCTACAAAGATGGATTCTATGCAGCAGGTAAAAAACCCTGCTCCGCCCTGCCTTTGTAACGTGTTGCATCTGTGCCCCATGGATTTTGGCTGTTAGCTTTATTGCCTTTCAGATCTAGAAATGACTTTAATTAACCAAGGCTAACCAAAAAAAAAGAAGAATTTATCCACCTCACATACTTATTGAATTAATCTGGTAAAATTATGTAAAAATAGAAACTGAATTTGCATTTTGCAAAGAAAGAAAGACATTTTTACTATGTAAGAAAAACTGTAAGAAAAAGCCTTAAATATATATAAACAACAGCACATTAGCTGTGATAGCCACCACATATAACCAAAAAACGAAAAGGGCACCACAAACAAGACCTCAAACTTTGTCAGTACAGAAGTATGGCAGTAAGGAGAAGGGTGTCTCTTGGCCAAAAGTATAGTTCCCAATCCATTCTTTTACAGAAGAAAAACTTTTTATCATTTAGCACCCTGTTTACACTTACATTAGGTACAATATCTATCTAACCATCCAATTGCTGTTTATATGTGCAATAAGTAACAAGAAGTTCAGTAAAGAAATGCCAGCAATATGTTTAAGATTTGTCACTAAGCAGTATGTACTGTTATCATAAAAAAAGATCTGAGCCTTAACTATCAAAAAAAAATGCTTACATTGTAATATTTAACAGACAGTTGCATAAAAAAAGTCACTTCTGTGCTATAATACCATTAAGTCATGTAATGGAAAAGGGACTTTGTTCTAATATGTAGGACAAACAATGCTCACAAGTGCAGACATAAACAAAGACACATACTCAGGTTATGAGTGCTCTCTCTCTCTCTCTCTCGCCAACATGCCTATTTACATGCTTTATAAAGAATGAAGAGAGAAGAGACAGAGAGATGGAAGAAGAAGAATGAAAGAGAGAGGGGAGACGGGGAGGGATGAAGAATGCACAGATGAGATTTCAGCAGCTCTAAATCTCTGTTTCTCCTACTTCACTGTAACAAGCTACTAATTAAAACAGCTTAGAGGGAGGGGGAGTGAGAGAAAGAGTTAGAGATGATTGCCTCCTGCATAATCCTATAATTACCACAGTCATAAAAAACAGTCACTCTGTCAGTCTAATGAAGAGATGTGTTCACAATTACTCTCAGAAAGCTCTGCTGATACTCAACAGTCTGTGTCAAAATATTTTTCTAGATGCCGAACTGTGCTATCACATTTCAACAAATCAACTCTGGAGAGATCTTCAAGTGTTTCTTTCTACCAATTATGCCACTTCAGTAAAATTTTGACAAGTGACAGAACTGACTGTTAACTAACAAATTGGAGTTATGCTACATATGGTTGTTCCTCTACATTAATTGGTGAAACTGTAATTGTAGAAATATGTAAAGACATTTAATCATGCCAGAATATCAGGTTATAAATACTGAATAAAACCTATTTCAAGATGTAAAAGCTATATTTAGCTATATTTGAGGTACGAATGTCAGTTTCACTTAATTTTGCTTTCAGTAGCCCTACATCCATTAACCAGTACCTAACAGATTAAAATAGACTATGAAACACCAAATGACATTAAGTATATGAGGCCTTCCCTTTGAGTCTGGTGCTCCATTCACTCAGCGTATGCTTTAGCATGCAATTCAAAGCGCTATCCTTCAAAGGTGGTGAAATCTGCACTAGCTAGCTTTCACCCAACCTAGGGAGGGCAGTAGGCACTATGTTTAAGCATGTTAACACAGTTAGCCTGCCGTCTGTCTCCCACCAGATCTGGGTTGCATGCAGTGCAGTAAACTGAAAAGTGGCTAAATTAATCTATAAAGTGACATGCATAACCGGCAAAAAATATACTTGACTGTTAACCTATTACCTGTTAACCACTGACATACCTAATTTGAGGTATGAGAACTAATTTCTACCTCTCAGTGTGCAATTCAAGTTCTTAAAGACACACCACAGATTTATATGTCCAGGTAAAATAATCTGTCACCATCAACAACTTTCAGAAACACGAGTTACTTGTATTTGTAAGTCCTCACCTGCCACTGATGGTGATCTCATTGATAGCATAGTATCTGTGTCGCTGGTTCACCCCGGCTGCTCTGGTGTGGGACTGTCCCCTCAGGTGGATCCTGACCTGGGTGGCGTGTGCCATCTTCTGCAGGGCAGGAGTGTTGTAGAAGTCATTATAGCCTGGCCTCAGGTTTGGCTCTGGGGTTAGCAGGCTGAATATGACGTTACCTCCTGAGAAGGGCACATCGCTGGAACATAGGAAACACACATCAAACCTACCGTGTGCATGTGTGTGTCTAGGTCAAATCTCTTTAAAAACACAACACAAATCTAAGGGATCGGTATTGAGAGTTATGAGAGTGGACTGGCTCTCGTAACGATAGGGATTTTAAGAAACCCTGCATCAAGGCTGATAAGACTTGAAAGAATGACTACTTGGAATCTTGTATAAAGTTAAACTGTGGAAAAATACTGCAATTGATGCAATATCTATTTATGCATATAAGGGTACTTATATGATCACACAACAGCACTCCTGGAGCAGTTCCGTAATTGACTGGTATGAAAACACCTAAAATGACTGAGGCGTGCTTGAATTTATCTTGCCAGACACTCCCGAAGCCTCAGAGGAGCCAGTGTCTCTTGCGGGATTAAATAAATCTTGAGAGATAAAAAAAAACATAAATCTTGCAAGATCAAAGACAGTGCTGTTTTTGATATAATTATCAACCACTAATGTCACAGAGTGTGTTATTATGTTGCCAGTGTGAGGTTCAATTGCTCTCATGCCAATTTAACTAATACGTGTTACAGTGCCAGGGAAGGTTGTATGTGATATCATCTGTCAGTCAAGTGAAAAATAAGCAATGACTACATAATCTGTGATCTATTCATACCTGTTCTATCTAGTGCCAACCAAGGCCTTGATACAAGCAGCTATGCCAAGATTGAGTGTGTGAGACTGTGTGTGTATGTTCAGACTATGTTCCAAGGCCAGTGCTCTATCTGGTGCCAATCGAGAGTCTGTTACCGGTCATGTGCCAAGGCAGCACTGTAGGTGGTTAGCTTTATAAACCCTGTCACTGTGAGAGCACCAGTGTGTGTGTGTGTGTGTGTGTGTGTGTGTGTGTGTGTGTGTGTGTGTGTTAACCGTATATGTGTGTAATGAGTATATGTTGATTTCTTTTGAACACACTAACACACAGATGTGTGCATGCATAAATGTGCATTTATATGTATTTGAATGTGTTCACATACGTCTTTATTTAGTCTTGCCAGTAATTTCTGTGCAATCTCCTCTGCCTTTACGAGGCCATGGCCACCCAACAGCATACAGCAAGAACAGACTGCTTATGGAGTTTATTTTCAGTTTATTTTTATATAGATGACTTATGGCAGTGTCAAATAGGTTGATCAAATTGTGGCCAGCGATGTCTTTATCTTCATCTGACTGATGACACAGTAAATGACGAGAGCTTATTTTAAAACAGTGCTGAGTATCCTGCTAGTCACTAAACACATTTGTCCTCCCTGATTCCCAAAGAAATATTGATACTATCAAAGGAAAATATGATAGGGGCGTCGGTGGCTTAGTGGATAGAGCAGGCACCCCATGTACAAGGCTGCTACAGCCTCCAGCCTGTGGCCCTTTGCCGCATATCACCCCCTCTCTCTCTCCCCTCTTCACGCTCAGCTGTCCTGTCAATTAAAGGCAAAAATGCCCCCCCAAAAAAACCCTTAAAAAAAGGATAATGTGATATTGTCCAGTTGTTATCTAGTCAAAAATACTGACGTTTCATGAACCTATTTTAAAGTGACAGTTAGGATTTTTTTTAGGTGGGTTCATCTGAGGTCCATAGTCAGTGTATTGCCCATAGTGGATGTTGGTCGTCACGCACCCAGTTTGAAGAAGCAGACAGGAGGACTTTCATGGAAGTGGACAGGGGGCGGCGGCAAAACATATTATAGACACCTAAAAAAAGTCCCATCAATAAAAAGTTTCATTGTAGGCTGTATGGAAAATATTTTTGCTGCTTTACCATGCCATCCCAGGGTCAGGAAGCTGCTATCTATGCTCTTTTTAAAATCATTAACATACATTAACAAAAGCAGTAATTTTAGCTAGCAGAACACAGGAGTTGATGTTCTACGGCAGCCTTTACCAGTTAGTTAAGTTGTGTTATTGTGTGACTTTGATAAATCCGTATTAACCTTTAAAAAAAACCACAAAAACAAACTAACTAGGGTGATATTGATTAATCAACGATTGATTAATCTGTTGTTAAGAATTTGATCAAACTGGAAATTTAATCGATCAATCCATAGGCTATGCAATCCTGTCACAATATATCCAATATATTGCCGTGATCTTTGACTAAGGAAAAAATGTATTTGGTATTGTTTGGTATAAGCAAAGTTTACATGTATGTTTTAAATCACAATTAATCGATTAATTGATCATTCATTTTACCAATACTCGATTAAGGAAAGTGCTTACAATTTGCAACCCTAAAACCAACCGGTCGAGGCAGTGGCAGACCTCATACAAATCCAAACCATCCCTTCAAGCTTGGCAGTTATATGTAGTTTTTCAGTATCTGAAGCATTTTTAACGGGTCTGGAACTCTAAGCGGCAAGAGGAACTTTTCACACCACAACCAAGACTTCACCTTGTATTAAAGTGTAAAGTTTTGTGGTTCAAATTATGTATACTGTAAACTAAAAAAATCAGCATACAATTTTTTTTTTAGAATCTTTTTTCAGTTAGGTCAATAAAACTGACTATATTTTACGCCCACTCACTCATTCACATGCGGTACCTACCTGGGCAGCTGCAGACAGTTGACTGAGTCCGGTCTCAATAAAGGCCCGTTGTTCTGCATTTCAAACACACTGCAGTTTCTGGCCATATATTGCCAGTTTAACCAGGGCTGTTCTGTGGTGGTGCCATTATCAAGCTCTGTGAAGTCAAGCCTCCGTCTTTGGAACAGGACTGACTCAGGCAAGAGCCCGCCAAACTGTACTATAACGTAGAATATCTAGAGGAGAGAGGGGTAAAGGTTAGCATGAACAGAACCAGATTTGCAATACAGATACACCTGTTCAATGTACAATACAAAATGACAGACATGTGATAAATGTTACCATTGTGTTGTTCAGTTTTTGTTGATGGTGTCAAACACATCTGTTCACCTCCATGGTGATATATATAGATATGATACTAATTTGTAGTGGTGTAGACAAAACATTAAAAACATATTGGTCAGTTACTGTGCATTGATACAAATCACATTTTAATGAGCTAAAATTATAATTCAGGGTTTCCACTAAAAACAGACAGCCGTCGCATAACACACAGACACAAGTGGTTTCCCCTTAAACCATGTGCGTGTCTGTGTGTAGGTGTGGGTATGTGTGTTAAGTGTTATCTGCCCCTCTACAGTGTGGGCTGGGACACTGGGTTACACAGCAGGGAGCACATTAAGCCACCACTACTGCGCAAACTCACACACACACACACACACACACACACACACACACACACACACACACACACACACACACACACACATCCCGAACTTCAGAAAGTGTCTTTTATCTGGGGACTTGAGTTGAGCTACCACGTCAGGACAGCTCCCAAAATCCTGCCCACACTCACATACACACTTCAGAGAGAAAAGGGACGAGTCTTTTGACAGCCCCAGTGTTGACAACGCCCAAATCCAGCAATACATCTCTCTCCCTCTGCCCCCCCATCTGTGTCTCACTGCAGTGCTTAGAAAGAGGATGAAACTACTGTCCAGTGCACATACAGGTCGAAGCAGATAGATACAGTACAGGTTTGTATTGTAGCATTTCAATTGTACGCTCCACAGTTATAGACTGTAGTTGACTGTCCAGCCCAAAGTAGCTAAAGATGAATGAGCAGGTAAGGAGGCTGACACACCATTTAAACAACACAATGAGCTCGAATAACCCACATTTGCTGTCAAGTGTTGACATAAAAATGTCGAAATGAATTATTATCACAACAATACTGTAATTCCATTGTGCCCTCTAAACTTTAAACTCTGCTACATACGACCTCACATGTATTTTCACATAATTGCATATATATCTAATAATCAGACCAAATAAAGACTAGACACTTTGCATGTATCCCCATATCAATACTGAAAGTAAATATTGCTGTGACCACTTAAAATAAACAGTTTTGTTTCACAGTATATTTAAAGTGACTGGAAATAATTCTGTTTTGTAGTGACATGTACATGGTGAAAGCTATACAAGCAGCCTGAATGAGTCAGTGGCGTCAAATGGGCACTGACTCATTCTGCATAACACACAGGATTGGTGTGTGAAACTGGTGTTCAACATTGTTCAAACACATGTCAACAGAATATACTTTGTTGATTACTAAGATCAAAGCCAAGGCCTGACAACTACAGGATAGTATCTTTACTCGTCCACTCTACCAGCCGATGGCACTTTCAGGATAATAGTACCCTTATCCACAGAGTACAAATGGGTTGTGTTGGCAATTCATGACCTTTTTGGCCTTACCAACTCAGGCAGCCAAAGGAGCTGCATGTGTCAAAAGAATAAGGCCATGTCACAAAAGCACTGTTTTAGGATTCAGCCTTCTACTCTCGGTTTCCAGTAAACATGGACAGTAAACACAGACAACCCAGACAAAGGTCTGGATATACAGATGAAATACTATGTGTTTATGAACATACACTTGCTAAGAGTCAAAAATAAGGGTGAGAACTGAGGATGCTGTGATGCAAAACTGCCTGTACAAGTACTGGTAGCTGAACTTCTTTTCTGTCTCTTGGTTGACCAGCTTGGGGATCCATTTGCAAATGTTAACATGGATAGTGCAACAACACTGTTTGCTTTTTGTGATTTCATCTTTAAACTGACATCACAAGGTGGTGGACTGATTTAATGATAAATTCAGGTAACTAAGTCAGTTCAGTGACCACATATCAACCCAACAGAAAAAGTGATACTACAAGAATCTTAGACATCTTTTCAACCACTACTGTACTGAAAAGTGGTAAAAAAAATTATGGAACAGTCATTTAAACTGAAATTTAAGACCTAGAACCTAAAGACCAGCTACCTGCCTGTCTATCATTATTATGGATTAATGTGTGTACGTGCTTATAGGTGCATGTGTATGATTAGATGTATTACCTGGTATTGTCCATTCACTAAGTCCACAGTAATGGTGACTCCTTCATCCAGTTCCTCTGTAGTCATGATCTTAGAGAGCCATGTGGTGCCCATGTCCCGATCATTGATATAACTGAGTGGATGGGCATTAAGGTTGAGTCTTAAGACTCTGTCATTGGTGGTGTCCTCAACACCGTTGGGAATGCAGTATCTGGTAACAATGAAATTTTAAGTTTACAATACAATGTAAGTGTTCAATAGAGGAAGCTTTAGAGAGCCACTGAGAAATAACGAAAGGCAGGCTCATCAAGATACAAAAATATTTACACTAATGAAAGGTTTAAATATACAGTTCGCTATCATAAATACATAAGAAGTGGTGATACTGTACCTCTCAACTAAAGGGTGTACTCTGGGGTGACTGGGAGGACAGCGACACTCTGACTGGGTATGTAGCTCAGGCAGGACCCCGGAGTAAACCTCTACTATTTCCCTGTTAAAACAAGAAACAGCAAACAAAATCTAACTATAATACAACACTGAAGCAAAATATAACATATATAATATATCATATGGCATAAAGTTAGACATTGCATAGCTATGTTTTACAAAAAAGTAACATCTTAAAAAACATTTGCAACACCAAATGAAAAAAACACAAGCACCCCCCCAAATTGAGAAGGACTCTTAATTGTGGTTAGGATTTTAAGGATGAAAAATATGACAGTGACCAAACAACTCTATGATAACTTACATTTTGGGATACAATCCTAAGGCATCTGTTGACATGCCTTGGACTGAACATTTAGTACAAAGTGGAAAATCAAAGGCACAATTTAAAAACTCAATCTTTCATTTTGTCTTATCCAAATCTTGATGAGGGAAACTTGTAAGCTCCAAGTCCTCACTGTGTGCAGTACATCACTTGTAAGCAAAACACTAATTGCCTTGTATTGAATTCTCAGGAAAATCCTCTGGAAGCAGTATGGATCTTAAGATGCAACGATTAGCCTTCCCCTGCTTTCCTCCAGCCATCTTTCCCTTTATCGCTCCATTCGGCTCCTCTTCCCTTGTTGCTTTAATCTATAAAGTAGCCCTGTCTATTTCTTCTCATTTCTATCCTTCCTCCCTTTATTCAATCTACCTATCTATAGCTTCCCCTCGTTTTCCTGTGTCAATCACAGCTCCCTTCCTTCTTCCTTCTAACCTTTTCTTTCACAACACTCATTTCCTTTGTTGCTTCTTCAATTCTTCCCTCTGTCTCTCCCCACGGCTGCTCATTACCTGTCCCTCTGCCACACTCTATCCAACTCACCTGTTGGTCAGAGTGGCTGGATAAAATCTAAAGTCCTGCATCCGCCCAATGAACTGATAAGACCCTGGAGAGATGAAAAGAGAGGAGAAAAGAACATAAAGAAGGTGTTAATGGGTTTGTACTGAAGGCAGTGAGTGAGAGGATTTCACAGTGTTTAGTAGATTATCTTATCAGTTTCTTGATAGCAGCTAAGTGAGGCTGCCCACAGCTGCTTATAATGGCCAAGTTCATGATACAAAGCCAAACAGGATCGGCCACAGTCTACATTTGCTTCCACTGGAGAGCAGGGGGGCTTATAAGGACAAATTCATTAGCTTGGTTTTGAGGCAAGGGCCAAAACGGGTCTGTCTAGGGATAACCAAGTATTACCCAAATCCAGTGCTGCACAGGGCTTACTTACTAGTGTGTTTCCTCACACTGTTTTAACTGAGCTGATTCTCTTTCTTTTAACAGAACCAATTTCTGTCCCTTTATCCAAAAAACCTATGTAAGTTCTGGACATTTTGAGACCTAGTTTCTGACCTCTGATAATTTAGCTGCAGATAACTCATTAACTTATTTTAACTTATTGATTATTCTGTTGATTCATTAGCCCTTTTTTGACAGGAATTGTGCAAATTTTCAGGAAAGCCAAATCAGTCTTTTTTCAGCATTGGCAGTATAAAAGCAAAATCGGGGAGTGCGGTAAAATGCTGCCTACCTAATTTTGTTTATACAGAATGTGCCTTTTTCAGGGCAATGGTGGGCGTGAGCAAATAACAAAACATGTAGCTCAGCGTGTGACATAAAAAGTGACGTGGGAGGGAAGCTGCGGCTGGTCATCTTTCAGTGATTGTCTCTTAAGTCGTAAGCCCATTACAAGTTTCCAGAGCACAAAATGACCTCTTCAAAATACTTCAAACAGCAGTTCTAAACCAAAAAGATATTTAGTTTACCATCACAAGACAAAATGAAGGAAGGAGGGAATCTTCATTATATATATATATATTATATGGTCATTTACCCCAGGCACATTACAGGCAGACGGTATGACAAAAATAAAGTGTTTTCTATACATTAAAGCATGTCAATATATTCTAGGAGAAACCCAAAATACAAAATTAACCTTAAAGATTAGCTTACTAATTAACCATTTTTTCCTACTGTTAATAAATGTATAAGTTGCTCTTATAAGTGACAACACATATTTTAGCAGTAAAACCAGGAAGGGAGAACTTTGATAAAGCCGTCTAGCTGATGTTGAAAACAAACGATCTGCAAAGATTTAAATGCAAAGATGCTTTGCAAGAGATGCCACATACATCAAACATGCCAAAATAACAAATTCTCTTTATCAAGCAAACATACACTGGGATGTCTCAAACATATGGGCACAATGTCCAGATGCACATGTGCATACTGGAATGCGCACAAGAGACACCATCAAACACATAAAGGAACACAGACAAGCCCCCAGCTCATCTCCACACACAACCATACATACGTGACAATGTTGGACGCAACATAAGAGACCCACACAGACGATGATGCTGGTCCAAAGAGAGCCGGAGTCTTTTAGTGTCCAACAAACTTCTGTCTAGTTTGACAACAACTCTTAGAAGAAGGATAACGTCTCTGAGCATCGACAGAACCCCTGCCATGTCTAGCTTTGTCTGTGAAAGTGTGTGTGTGTGTGTGTGTGTGTGTGTGTTAGAGGCTTTACTGTGTGAATTCCAAAAAAACATCCTTACTTTAGAGAAAAAGAGTGTATGAGTGTGTGCATGTGTGTATGTGTGTATTTGAATTTGAGAGAGGCTTTGCCATGTTTGGCCCAACTACAGTGTGTGTGTGTGTGTGTGTGTGTGTGTGTGTGTGTGTTGGAGGTGTGTGTGTGTGTGTGTGTGTTTGTGTGTGTGTGTGTGTGTGTAAAACAGAGAGAGAGTGAGAGAGTGTTATGGGATGTAAGTGTGTTCGAACAGTGTGTGGTTGTGCAGCCTTAGGCTTTGGCTCAGGATTTCTTTAGCGTGTGGAAATGGGATTATGCCTTCCTCTGAAAAGCACTCTCCCTATTGTTACTGGGATGATGCAAGGTATAAGCCTTAATTCTCTCTTCTCTGTGTAGGTCTCTGTCTTCTCTCTCTGTGTTTCAGATTCAGTTATCCGTCGCTCTCAGTTTCCTCTTCTGTGTTTTTGTGTTCTTAGAACTGATGACAGTTAATACAGGCAACCAGGAGTTATGTGTGATTTTTGTCATGTTTTTCCTTTCTGTCCTTCACTGGAGAGACCAGTGGTCACTGATGGTAACAGCAACAGCAAACTGAATGGTAAATGGACCACATTTTTATAGCACATTTATCCAAAGAGCTTTACAAGACGAAGACAACAATGGAGCAACTGGTGTATTTGTTAATAATCTGTGAACAAATTAATGTTTTAATGGCCTTTTATTGGCTTTTGTACACCGGGCTATGAGCACATTAGAGAAGCAAACTCTGCCAGTAAAATTCAAAACTAGTTCACAGTGAATTAATGAACAGAATGTTCATTCATTCACTCATTTTCTGTAACTGCGTATCTTGTTGGGGGTCATGGGGGGGCTGGAGCCTATCCCAGCTGACACTGGGCGAGAGGCAGGGTACACCCTGGACAGGTCTCCAGACTATCACAGGGCTGACACATAGAGACATCCATTCATGCTCACATACACACCTATGGCCAATTTAGAGTCACTAATTAACCTGCATGTCTTTGGACTGTGGGAGGAAGCTGGAGTATACAAAATTATTGAAAATGATGAACGTGTAATCTTGGAGACCAATGTTGTTGATTTCTCCGTTATTTTGCATCATATTCCTGCTGGAACACGTCCAGTTTCACGGTAGAAAGTGCCGCTATTCTCTCTAACAGTCATTCCCCTGGTTGCAATGACGCCACTGAGATAGAGTAGACCCAAGACCCCACCTTGTTGACCAATTAGAGCAAAATGGGCTGTTTCAGGAGGGGGGGCTTAAAGAGACAGGCATTTCAATACAGCTTCAAAGACAGAGGATAAATACAGGTGTGCCAGCATGAGGAAAATAAAGCATTTTTTAACCATCAAAGTATGTAAACATGTATACTGAGTTTCTAGAGTTTCTACTACAAGAAGTATAAACCTGAAAGTGTCCTTTTAAAGGTCCCATATTGTTACACTTTTGACCATCAGTATGATTTGAAAAACACACATTACACATTGCATGAAATCAATTCTCTTACAAGTTACTATGATCTTTTGATGCAACCAATCACAGTATCTTCATCAGCCACTTTAAAAATGTGGCTGACATTTAAAGCTCTGCTCTTGACAACTTCTTGCTGGCAGGGTCCCCTCCAAAAACAGACATAGTTGTTAATCAATACATCTGATCAGCATTCGCATAATCAATCCACTGATCAGAATTCCAAACACAGCCCAGAGGTTCAACAACCACACACACACACACACACACACACACACACACTACCTCTCTCTCTCTCCCCAGAGCCAATCACTTGCATTGATCACAACCACTGATGTGATCTTCAGCTGATCAGATGCTACCTGCTGTGAACTAGGGATCAATGCCTGATAAACGAGAAGAAAAACACTCGTTTATCACTCTGGAGATGAACGGATATCATTTTTCTCTCAATTTCTCTCCTATTGACTCTGAGACGGCTCCTAGGCACCACCAATCAATCAAAGATGTGTAGTTGAAGGGGGATAAAGGCTGGGAGGAGAATAAAGGTGGAGTAGTCATTGACACCATATTTAGATATACAGACAAGATAAACTAAGAGGTAATTTTTCTTCACAAGGAGGACGGTCTTCACCATCTTGTGGTCCCTTAAGAGGGACCACAAGACGGTGTTTTTTAAACCTGTCACAGAGTTTTCTGTGACAGGTTTAAACACTTGCAATATTGAAAGTGACCTACATTTTAAATAAATGTATGATTTAATTTGTCGCCTCACATTCTGAAACCTGCAAAACACTTTCTGTGTGATCAGGGCCAAATGCGGTGCCATTGAGGAATCTGAGCTTTCAGCATCTGGGAAATCTAGATCTAATGCATCTCTGAAACAATGTAACCTGTCACATGTCAAAAATATAAGAACAAAAATACCTGTGTTTAAAAAAACAAACAAACAAACAAACAAACAAAAAAAACAGGCATCCTTACCATTGGAGCTGAGGCCCACCCACATGGCACCATCCTCGCTGATATCAGACAGCCTGCTGGTCAGAGGTTGTGTGTCAAATGGTGTCCCATCCTCTTCAAGTCCATCCAGGAAAAGACTCACACGCCTGTCATGGACCTGAAAATCAGGCAGAATGAGACCTAAGTCTTAGGTGAACAGTTTGAATCCAGGCTTTGTATTTACTGTGTGTATTTTCAACTTTATGCAGCAGACAGTCTGCAATTTCTGTGGGAGAAGAATCAAAAAGTGCCTTCAAATTGTTCTACACTTTGTCAACCACTCACAAATAACAATAAACAATACATCACTTTTTCCCCTTTTCAGAGTAGCATGGACATTAGATGAAGATGAGGAAGGCCTTTGTAGTCACATAATGTGATTTATTTTTGAAAAAACTTTGTTGAATTTATCTAATATCATCTATGTAAACTGTACCCCAGGTTTTGGGAGGGGAAAAAAACTACACAGATTATCAATTAATAAATCGGCATTTATATAAAGCACCACTGGATGCCATTAAAAGTCTCCGAGCACCACAGTGGAACCTGTTCATGTAAGGGAGCGGCCTGAGGGGAAGATGCAGCAGTAAAGGCCTAGCAGCAGGTTACTGCTGTAACACACAACGTCTCAAAAAGAGTGGCAGCTGCTCTGTGTGTGCATATGTGCGTCTATCTACAAAAGTGTATGCACGCACCACTGGTGTGTTTTTGCATATCTGTGCATGTGTGTGAGTGTGACCATGTGTGTGTGAATTATACATACGGCTAATCTTCCAGCTCATTTCCCCAGTACCAGAAAGAGCCTCAGGCTAAACTGCCTCAGCCGCAAATTAGCTTTCTGTTTGACCAAAAATCTCCTCTCCACTCCTTTCCTCTCTCCTTTCCCCGATCTGCTGCATGAATATTAAAAACTGCACGGCAGACAACATCGTCAAAGCAGGAGCAGCTCCCTTTCACATCAAACCCAGGCAAAAGAGAGATACTTCCATAAGAGGGGCTCTCCTCCCCCTAAAAAACTTTAATGTGCCCTGTCCTACTCTCTCCCTTTACCCCATCTCCAAATCCTGTGTTTAGGAAACACACTGTGGGACCACTGATAAACACGACTCTCCCTGTCTTACTAGAGTCCCCCTCTCCCGCTTCATCTCTCTCCTCTCTCTTCTGCTCTGGTCCTCCTTGCTTTGTCCTTTCTCCTCCTCACGAGGTCATTTGATTCCTTCACCTTTTTTCTGTTTTTGAGTTCCCTCACCTCGTTTTCATTTCCTCCCTCTCTCTCCCTATTTTTCATAACCATCTTTACTTTCCCTTCCCTCTCAGCCGACGACTTCCCCCTCTCATCTCCCTTCCTGTCTCTTTCCCTCATGTTTATCTTGCCCTGTCGCTCTCACTTGTTGTCAGCTCTTTAGGGAAGTTGAAAAGGTGTGAGGAGGGAAATAAGTCCAAGTCAAAAAACGCCTTTAGGGGATGAAGGCAGGCCCAGACAAGTGTCTGCCTCTCAGAGGATAGTTAAGACGCCCAGACAGACACTTTCATGATGGCTGATTGAAGACTAGCAAGCGCATGAGAGCAGAAGAGAGAGCGCAGGAGAGAATAAGAGTGAAAAAAAGGGAAGAGAAAAAAAGAGACAGGAGGGAGAAAAAGAAAAGTCAGAGAGCGGGTGTAAGAGAGGGAGCCAGAAGAAGGGCCCTCTTTAGGAATCTCTAAGCCGGAGCTGTGTGGCTCTTGGGGAGATGTGAGGCAGTTGTCAGGCCTGATGTAAATGAATCCTGAAGCGCTTCATCCTCCTTAGCCGCCACGCGCCCTTTTGAAACACAGCCAACTCCCCTTTGTTAGCTTTCACAAACACTTTCCCTCTGTTTTTCCCTTTCCCCGTCCATCTGTATTTTTACCTCCTCCTTTCCTCTACCTCTCTTTGTCTCTTTTAGCCAGCGTAACTTCAGAGTTCTTTGAGAATGGAGGGAAAAAAAGGAAAGGAGTTGGGGAATTCTTTAGTGTTGATAACCAGTCTCATTTGGACTGTGTCCACTATGTACAAAGGGAAAGAAATAATACTTTATACCGATCCTCTTCCTTTTTTTTTTTTTACACAGGATATGTATTTTGTGAGGGTTTTAACTGAAGAACTTTGTGGTACCATCACAGCATGCATTTTCAGATATATAGTGAGCTATATAGAGCCCACAAGTAGTGATCATTAACTATAGTTAAATGTGAGTTAAAATTTGATAAAGGTGCAATTGTGCAGCATATACTATAAGTGTATGTTATATTTCTAATACTATTAACTATTGACTATACTGTTGGTCTTGCATATGCCCTGATAACAATCTTTAATGT
The DNA here is from genome assembly GCF_011397635.1 of Epinephelus fuscoguttatus. Taxonomy (NCBI): domain Eukaryota; kingdom Metazoa; phylum Chordata; class Actinopteri; order Perciformes; family Serranidae; genus Epinephelus; species Epinephelus fuscoguttatus. Next base: position 21,056,896 of record NC_064753.1, on the reverse strand, counting down.
GCAAGGGGTACCCATAACTCCAAAGCTAAGGTTAAATGTTCCTATCTAAACTAGAATAGTACCTCATGGTTGTATGCCTCTGCGAACCACTCAAGTTACACTTACAGTTTACATCCATGTCTCTGAAAACATGGATGCTTCACACACATCTTTCCCCCGACTGTACAGAAGATCTATATAACCAGCACAGTTTCAAGGTGGACACACAAGATTAGTGTCACCAACTCAGTATGTCCCCTGTTCCTGAGTTATGACATGAATAACGACCAGGAAAGTGTTTTTGCAGACCATTATGATATCAGAGTGAAGTTGACCTTGAACCTTTTGGATACATAATGTTATCACTTTATCATTTCATCCTGTTAGACATTTGTGTAAAATTTTGTCATAATTAGAGAATTCTTGAGTTCTTGAGTTACAGCCTTAAAACATGAGGTCACAGTGTCCTTTGACCTTTGACCTTCAACCACCAAATTTTTATTAGTTCATTCAAAAGTCCAAGGGTACGTTTGTGCCAGAGGTTGCGCTAGACTTTTTCGTCGCCGGTCATTTTGACCGACAGGGTCGTAAAAATCTGCTCATAATCTATTTTTACCGGTCATTTTAATTTTCGTTTTTAAATGATAATAAAGATATTCAAAGACATTTAGTCTTCATTTGTTCGTTTTTAATAAATCCAACAAGCAAGTTATAAAGTATGCATTAATAAGGACATGAACGAAAAGATGAACAGATATCCACACACCGCAGTGCTTCAGTTCAGCGTCTGGTCAACACGCGAGCCGCGAGCCGCGAGCACTTCTGTCAAGCTGGATAGAGCAGATCGTACCAAACAGGAAGTTGGACACGGAAAAGACGAGAGAATCCGGCCAATTTTCAAAATAAAATAACAATAGCATGCACTGAGGAACGTGAGGGAATACCATGTGTATAATTTAAAATAACACAACAGTGTATAATCGAACACATTTTTCAATACCCAATCACTTCATTACAATTTTAATTTTGTGTCACTGAGCCTACAGACTACATAAATAAAATGGTCAGAACAATATGCCCTATTCATTCAGTGTTAATCCAACACGCTCAATACATGGACATGCAATGACAAATTGTCATTAACTTATTACGTTATAAAAAACGATTAAAATATGGACTTACCCATGTTTAAAATGACGAGTTGAAGTGAAAAAACGAGTACTGACGGGAACAGACGAGCGGAGTCAATGTTTAACGGCGCGGAGAGCGCAGGAGAAATGCGCTGCCTGTGTGGACAGTCAAGCGCCTGCGAGTATACTCGCAGGACTTCTGCGGCACTACCGCATCTGGTGTGTCCAGGCCGTTATGTTACCAACGCTACATGAAGCAGATGAATGACTTTTTCTCTGCAGTGTGAAAACGGCAGCCACTTAAACCACTGACTGTGCACTCCGCCGCCAAGTGGGCAGGGGTGGTAATTGCAACTGGTCAAATGACCGTCGGCCTTCAGATTTTCTGGTCATTGTTGTAAAAAAACGGTCAATGACCGAGAATATCCAGTTAACGCGACCCCTGGTTTGTGCCACATTTGATGAAATTCCCGAAAGGTGTTCTTGAGATATCCCTTTCACGAGAACAATGTAAGGTCAAAGTGACCTTGACCTCTGACCACCAAAATTAAGTCAGTTCATTGTTAAAGGGAAATTTCGGTTTCTTTCAACCCGTCTCCTAACGTCCTAAATTTGGTTCAAGTGACTAGTGACATACAGATAATAGTTAGCATGTTAGCCGTTAGCCTAGATACAGCCGAAGCGTCAGACCTGTTAAAATGTAAGTGAACGGGCATCCCTTTAAGTGCAAAGTTAGTCCACTAAACAAGCTTTTTTCCACAAAGACCGCCTCATATCGTTAGGATAAATGTCAGAGAACATATAGAAAACGACATGTGTTGTCTTACCTTACTGGTGCGCTGCCATGTTTGTTTATCCCTCTAGCTCTGCTTTCCAAAGCGCAGCCGAAATATATCTCGCCAGCTCTAGATAAAGCCCAGCTGGATACTAACGTTACTCCAGGTGGAGGTGTCTCGTCCTCGGTCACATCCAGACCTTGAAAATAAGGCTGCAACCGGTCCCATTCCTTGCAACAGAGGCATTCCTCTTCTGTGGGCACTGGGGCACCAATCTCCAGAGCTAAAGCCTTGTGGCAGCCATTCCTTCTCTCTCGTCCTCTAACGTTACCTGTTGCGCCTCGCTCTCTCCTCCTCCTCCTCTGTTCAGGCAACCGTCCGGTTCCGCCTTCCAGCTGTTGCTGCTTGTTCAGGCATGCTATGAGATCGCTACTTGTTCTCGCGATATTTCGGCTGCGCTTTGGAAAGCAGAGCTACATTGTAAACAAACATGGCAGCACACCAGTAAGGTAAGACAACACGTTTACATGTCGTTTTCTATATGTTCTCTGACATTTATCCTAACGATACGAGGCGGTCTTTGTGGAAAAAGCTTGTTTAGTGGACTAACTTTGCACTTGAAGGGATGCCCGTTCTCTTACGTTTTAACAGGTCTTACGCTTTGGCTGTATCTAGGCTAACAGCTAACATGCTAACTATTATCTGTATGTCACTAGTCACTTGAACCAAATTTAGGACGATAGGAGACGGGTTGAAAGAAACCGAAATTTCCCTTTAAGTCCAAGTGAACGTTGTTTGTGTCAAATTTGTAGGACTGTAGTTTCCTGGTCGACTAGCCGATTATTCGGTCGCTATGCTCTCGTCCAACCAAATTCTCATTAGTTGAATAATCGCAGTGTTACTTTCATAAGGAGAAAAGTGCTACATCAACAGCTTTCCAGGATTAATCCATTATTTTCTGCAGCGGGGGGACTGGCTAAGTTACCTGTGAAAATTGTGGTGTTTTCAAAACACCCCCGTTGTTGACAGAAAGTTGGATTTGCCCACCCTCACGCTCAGCGTCATGGTGAAACAAACCTCCTGTCTGTTTCTGTATAGTGACACCATTTCCCTCAGTGGAAACAAAGCTTGTATTTACTTGTATTTCACAGATAAGAAACAATAAATTGTGAAAACAGTAAAGCTTCTACTAAAATAGCATTTAAAGTCATGTGTGAGATTTTTCCTTCAGGGATTTATATATCAGGATTTATCCTGGCTTCATATGAACAGAGGAAATCTCCGCTCATCACTAGGCTAATGTATACAATGTAAAATACCATAGGCTGGCGCTAATAACATTAGCATGTTGTATTTGTTTGGAAAACGTGTTTAGTGTGACGGTTGTTTTGTCTGTGAATCTTGTGAGCTGTAACGGAGCCAAACTATGTGCTGTTACCTTTGTTACATGTTGCCGTTGTCCCTGGTTTTATATGAGAAGAGAAAAAGATAGCTAGACGCTAGGCTAGTTAATACAATGTAAAAAGCCATAGGCTTGTGCTAATAACGTTAGCATGTTGTATTTGTGGGGGAAATGTGTCCAGATAAAGATAAAGATAAAGTGTTTGTCTGTCAGTTCTGCAATTTATAGTGAGGCCAATTTGTGTGCTTGTGTTTGAAATTGTCTGTATTAAGCCATGTTTAATGTGTGTTTAATGTGAGTTTTGAATCAACTATATAAATAAAATTTGATTTGAACTAAACTTTGCAGAACTTAACACAGTCCTCCCCCACCGACTAGTAATTTGGAGGTGTAACTGCAGAGGGACACTGACACAACACAGCAGAAGTAAAAATAACGTGCAGATTTTTTTTTTTTTTCCCACGACTAATCAATTAGTTGAAGATTATGTGTGACTTAGACAACCAAGATTTTCTTTGGTTGACTACAGCCCTACAAATTTGAAGAAGTTCCCTCCAGGCATTCTTGAGATAAATGAAAAATAACTGGATTTTTTTTTTTCCAAAGCTACAGGTCATTAAACTGAGAGACACCCATTTATTTCTCTGAAATATTTCTGTTTCTGCTGTTTTACTCTCCTTTTATGCAAACTCAAAGTCTCTGTCACATTAAGATTGAAGCTGAAAATGGAAGGAGAGATGGGTTCAGCAGGGTTCAATCTGGGCCAGCCTGGATATTGAATCTAACCCCTGCACCACCTGTGGTCCCTGCCACTATTCATGGTTCCATTAGTACCTGGCCTGGTTGCATGCAGTTTTCTCCTGCATGCAACATTCCTGCAAAGTTAAGATTCTAACAGCTACTAACTACATTTTCACAATTAATTCTTTCACATTATTATCATTTCCTCATTAAACAATTTCCTTCAAAGGTTTCTGTGCTCTTAGGGAGTTTCAAGCACCCTTTCGCTGTGCAAAACCCACCCCACTGGCAATGTTACCACCTAAGCCTCTCTAAAAGCCCAGGGAAACCCTGAGTGGAAAGCTTTTAGTGATCTGTAGACTGGCATTTTGACTAAAGCTCTTCTCGATTTTCACACTCTTGCCAAGCCATGGCTCAGTACACAGTATGGACAGCAGTGTCTCTTCTAAGCCCACTTTGTAGCTGTGGGCCACAAAAGTAAGAGGTAGAGAAAATATGAATAGAATTAGCCCAAGTCTGCTGTTTAGGTCATACAAAAATATTCAATCCATAATATCACAGTAAAATATAAAGCTTTTACTTTTGTAACCACCCTTGAACAAAAACTAACAGCTGGCTGTATCTGGAAAAAAAACCCATAAAACCCATGTCTGGTTGCAGCAGACTATAAGCTGTTATTCACTCTCAAATTGAGTTTCTGAAGTAACTCTCTGTTGCTATAATCAAAATGTAGCGGTGTTTCAGACAGGCTGCTGTCATTCTGCACTTACAAGCCAGACTAAAGCCTTTCAATTCATCATGGTCAAGGACAGGTTAACCACAGCATACAGATATTCACCCGACTAATTCTCATTATTCTAAACAGCCAGGTGTTATCCAAACATCTGACATGTTGCACACGGTGTCAGACTTTAAAGTAACATTTCATTTATATGAGTAGAAGAGCTATCTGAGCTGCAGGTGACAGTTTGAGGTCAAAGTAGATGAAAGGGACCTTAAGGATGACTAATACTGGAAATACTAGATATATATTTTACTGCTGTCCGATCAGTCTCTTAAAAAGCTAAAGCAGCGCAGTGCAGGGGCTTAATGTTCTGTTTGTTTGTGTGAATGTGTGTGAATGCAAAACACCAGTTTACACAAACTGCTGTGCTCCCTGTTTGACCTTTCTCACAGAGGACACTGATTCCTACCATCGGCCATATTTTTCTCATCCACTCAGCTCACCTCCTTTTGATCAGCTCCTCTGCTTTTCTCTGACAAATATATTTTTATTTACACAACAGCAGACATTTAACCATTAACATCTCACTCTTCTTTTGGCAGTTCCCCCTTTTTCTTTGAACAACTATAGTTGTACAACTATAGTAGTATGCACTTGATATGGCATTTATATGCTAACTTTAGGTGTAGCAAGGGAATACATGCACATACATTCATTCAGACTTGTGCCGGGACACACACACATTTTTATAAAAATGAAACATGAAGCCATGTGTGTACAGATTATAAACCCTGCTAAGACAAACTTCTGATTTTGGGCTACATCGACAAATTGTACGTCTCTTACACCCTCTGCTTGGTTCACGTTCTCCTACCTTCTCTTTCTAAATCTTCCATCTCTCCTTTTCATCCCCACATCTCCACCCTCCTCTCTTGAACTCTGCTCCACCATCTTTTGTTTTCCTTTCTCAGACCTTCCCCTCTCTTGTTGCTCCTCTCATGCTTGTCTGCTCTTCCTCACCTATCTCTTCCTCTCCTTTTAACCTCCTCTAATCCCTGACCCCCCGCCTCTGCCCCCACGCATCCTGCCTCACCAAACTCCCTCCACGCAGCCACTCTCCTCCAGATGTGTTGCCCTGTGACTGACATCCCACTCACTGATAACACACCTCATTCCACAGCCAGGGAAGCTGTCATTGGGGGGAGACGCAGAAAAAGAGTGAGAACAGAATGAAGAAAGAGAAAGAAAAAGTAAGTGGGACATGAAGGACAGAGGCTGGAGTAAAGAGTTTAGTAAATGAGAGAATTATTGTGTTGAATGATAGAAGAAAAGAAGGATACATAGGAGAGAGTGTAACATAGAAAGACATTTTGGAAAGTATACAAGGAGAGCCAGACAGAAGTGATGTGGCAAGATGGGGGAAAAGGAGGAAATGAAATACATTATATTGAGGGAGGAAAGATTGGAATTGGAATTAAGTGGCGAATACATTAAACGAATGCAAAAAAGTGCTTCCTGATGACAAACTGGTTGAGATGCATACCATATAATCACTTGGAGTGGGAAAATAATTGATTTACTCACTTAACTTTAAGTATCGCATTTTTTTTTTACTATTATTTGAACAGTTTTACGCAGTTATTTGTTTACATTACCATTGGTGCTATTGAAATCATGTTATGCAACACATTTTTGATGTGATTCTACAAACACAAAAGCTCCAAAGAGCTCACTTCATCAAAATATATTGTCAACAGCTCAACTGAGCAAACTGCACAGCCTCTGTTTTAACATGTATCTAATAAGCTACCTAAATTATTTAGTTTAGTTTATTTTACTTTATTAATCCCCCTGAGGGGAAATTCAATGTTTTCACTCTTCCCTGTCAATTACACACAGGTCCAAAACACACACATACACAAACAGGACCTATACATGCACAAAGTGGAGAGATGTCAGAGTGAGGGGGCTGCCCTTGGTGAGGCGCCCCGAGCGGTTGGGCGGCTCAGTGCCTTGCTCAAGGGCACCTCGGCAGTGCCTAGGAGGTGAATTGGCACCTCTCCAGCCACCAGTCCATGCTCCATATTTTGGTCCGGACGGGGACTCAAACAGGCGACCCTCCGGTTCCCAACCCAAGTCCCTATGGACTGAGCCACTGCCGCCCTACGCAATTATATTAGTAAAAAAATGCTGTTTTAATTTGCACCAAGGGGAGATAAGAACTTCCTTTGGTCAAAAGCATTTTTCTGAGATGTTCATGGAGCTTAAACTTAAACCAAGATCTACGCCCAGGTCTCCACAATCATCTTAACCATTATACATCCTTCAAAAGAGAGCAATCAGCAGGGTCCGACGTTAAGGTTTTTTCCTACTTGCCCTGCCGGGCAAGTACTTCTCAAATCTACTTGCCCCATCTAAATTCTTACTTGCCCTGCCTAAGAGGTTCTTTTTCTGGCTGTGTGGTGCATATTTTCGCTCATGACTTATATCTTACGTCAGCAGAGACGCTCACCCAATGGAGGCAGCAGCACATAAAAAAGCAGCACACTGCAACTGGCCCCTCCGAGGACAGAAACAGGAGAGGAAATACACGATTACAGGCCTGGAGTTAAGATATTTTTAGGGCAAGGCCACTTTCAGCCTTTGATAAATACAAATTTATTGGGGCATCACGGCCAAAATGTGGGGCACCAAGGCCAAAACCAATGGCGCAATAACATTATGTGCTAACTACATTGAATGAAGACAAAACAATATGTGCTGAAAAACAGTACTGAGTTTATTAAAACTGGGCGTGTATGACTGGGGATATATCTCGTTTCTTGCTGTTTTGATTCATGTCCCTTATTTTTTAAGTCTTTGAAATCTCTTTATTCTTTTGTTATCTCCTAGTTATTCTTTATTGTCCTTTCTCAGCACATTACATACATTTGACCTCTGCATTTGACCCATCCTACTGTATACACTGGGAGCAGTGGGCAGCTGCAGTGCAGCGTCCGGGGACCAACTCCAGTTCTTTTGCCAATGCCAGTGGTCAGGGTCACTGACAGGAGTATTCACCTAACATAACCTACATATCTTTAATTATATAATTATTTATATGTCTCTATGGATATTTTTACATAAATCCCCAATATTTAATTTGCCCTTAAAAAAATCCTCTTCCTTCATTTAATTTGACAATGTTTATTGTATTGTATTATATGTATTAATTCTCTACAGGATCTTGTATGTTCTTTAATGTGTGTTCAATTTATTAAAAGAAAAAAACAAAAAAAAAACGTTTTGGTGAACCCTGCAGCAAAGTGAACCCTCTTCCTCAGAGAGGATCTTTGCCTCCCAGTTTGTTCCTGGCGACAGAGCAGAGTGAATCGTCTTTCTTCTCAGAGGATCTTTGTCCCATGAGATCAGGCAGCTGTTCTCCGTGTCCACATTTAAAACAACTTTCGCTGGCGATTTGACAGTCACTAGAAGCACATTATGACCCTTTGTAAAAGTTTCTGTGTGGTACCTGTGTTGTACATGAGCTAACGTTAGCGGGTAAGGACTGAGAGGCTGTCCGGTATGTGTGTGTGTCCGAGTCGGTGCTGCTTGCCCGATCGGGCATGTCTGCACAGGGTCTGCTGGCCCGCCGGCTATTTTTACTTGGCAGATATATAAATGAGAAAAGGTTGTGTTGGGGAGTGCATGTTTATTTTGTAACACTGGGTGGTACTTGAACTGTAAATTAACTGTTTTTTTATTAATTGGGTGGTAAATAGACTTGGGATAGGTGCACATTAATTGTAAATAAATTTGGGGATTTGTTGAAAATATATACTTCTACCTACTCCTTTTCTTACACTGTTATCTTTGTCTTGTATTTTGTTTTTTTTATTTTTTATTGTTTTGGTTTGAAATGAAGTTATTCATTCAAGGCTGGGATGATCTCAGCTTGACAGACTTAAAAATGGACTAAGATCATCTTCATCTAAAAATGATTTCTGGAAAACAGTATGCTGAACATTCACGGATATTCCTGTCCTCCAAATACAAACCAAAGTGAGTAAAATCAAAAAGTGTAATGTGACTTTATGCATCTGCAGCTCTCCACTTTTGCGTCCCCAGGCATATTGTCACCTTTCCCTCTCGCTTCCTCTAACTCTCCCTCCTGTTATCTCTATCCTTGTTATTCACCCTCCAAGCCTCTCCCACCCTCTTTACTCCTCTCTCCCCCCTATATACTTGCCCTTACCCACTGTGAACTGTTAGCAGCTCTGATGTACAGCCAATATTCTCTCTATCATATTAGCACGGCTGCAGTGTGTAAAGAAAGAGATAGGAAGAGGAGGAGAGGAGGAAAGGGAATAAAGGGAGAGGAAGAGAGAGAGAGAGAGAGGATGGAGAGGAGACACATTTGTTCTACTCATCTCAGCGCTAAAAGATACAATTACCTCTCACAGCATATTATCCATGTTTTATACCAGCCCAGGGCCCCATGCCTTTGCCTTGCCGCGCTCACCTCATGTAAGGCCCATATTTTAACACTAGCTATGACAGTTTATTTAAGAAAAGAAAATTGTGCCCAGGGAGATGGAGAGGGAGAGAGGGGGAGTGCGTGTGTGTGTGTGTGTGTGTGTGTGTGTGTGTGTGTGTGTGTGTGTGTGTGTGTAAGGAGAATGAGAGAGAAAGAGGGAAGGACAAAGAAGGTGGAGGGGAAGAGACAATGAAAGGGGGGAGAGAATGAGAGATAGATGAGGCAGAGAGAGAGGAAGAGAGAGACAAAATCATTCTCGAGGAAAAAAGCAAAGAGAAAAGATAAAGAGAGAAAAAGAGAGAGAGGGGACATTTATAAGGTGACACATCAACCTTTTAATAAAGACCATAAGTCTCTAAGACTTTTTCTTTCTGAGCAGAAAGCAAAGAGGGGTCCCATTTAACAAAACAGAGACATCTATGAGAGCGTACAAGGAAGGAGGAGCACATACACTATCATGCTGCAAAAGGAGAGACATGCAGAAATAAGACTTAGTAACAAGGTTTAGATGCACCAAACAGACTTCTGCTACGGATGGGTCTTGACAGAGGATCAGGTTTTGTGTTGGTTTTGGCCCATGGTGTTCCTTCATGTAGGCCTTATGAAATCTGTTTTAATTTTTTCATATGTTATTTTATTTTTACCCCAAATCCGTATTTTCCTTTTTAATTTTTCTGGATGCTATTTTGAATGATTTAAGCATATTTTGTCATCATTACAAGTGTGTAATCATGTGGTAGGTGAATAATATCCAATAATTCAATGAGAAAATAAAAAAATAAAAAAGAAAGAGAAAAAAATAAAAAAAAATAATGATTATCATTGAATTTAATATAATGAAACATTGTGCTATTTTTTATCACAAGTTACAAAACAAAACAATGCATCCTTTTTTTTAAATAAAGTGTTTCACATCTGAGATTGCTCTGCTCTAAATTTAGCTGTAAGTGTCAAATTCCTCAGTTTTTTTTGCAGGGTCCAACAATAATGTTCACTGTCAACCCAACATCAAAGAAAAATGTTATTTTCCTCACAATTTAGTGGGATCTCTTAACTTATAGGGAACACAGGTGTTGTAACTTCCTGTGATTATAATTCAATTAATTTTATCTTCATATATACTTATTATTTATTATCTTCATGCATATTTACTGCAGATGGATCTAACAGGGTCAATTATACAGCAGTAATATGTGTAACAAAGTCAAATGGACATTTGTAATATTAAGTATTATAATTACACAAAATTTGTCACACTTAGGCCTCCATACTCAATATGTGGAGTGTCTGGTACTCCACATATTGACTATACTCCTACTACTTTATATGGTTGTATTTGACATAGGATTTTGGTTGTTTTTATCTCGTGTTGTCAGGAATAAACAGAGATCGCCTCCCAAGATATCCACAGTCTGGGCCTCTTACATCAACACAACACAGACAACACTAGAGTCCACTAGTTACATGTAGTCATACATGTAGGCATACATGTAACCTGGGCCGTTTCGATGCATTTACAGGTGGTTTGACCACAAAGATGCAATTGACAGCTGGCTTGATATAGAAACATCAGTCTCAACACTCCCTCTCAACCACACAAGAAGCACAGGACGGGAGGATATGACCTAGCTTGGCTGACCAAGACAAAGACTGTGGTCAAGCTAGCGTTAGATTTTACCTTGCAGTCAAACCAGCCAGTGTTCAAGTTGGAGACAAACACCGGCAAAGCAGAGCAAAGTCTCAGCTAGCCGATAGCTGATATAAATTACTGGCCTGACATAACTTTTTAGACCCAGTGTGTGTGCAGGAGCTGAGCCCCGCCCTCTGTAAAAACACCAACACAGAGAGCAGAGGGTAGAACCAGTGTTTCCCTAAATGACACCAAAACATAGCAGCATAGTTTTTTTCTGCTCATTCAGCTTAAGAACTGGAAAAAATGCTTATAATTGTAGGGAAGACAAAAAAAGAAAATGTATCACTATCACTGAGGAAGTACAAGTCAGGTTCAGTCTGATCTGGTCTGAAACACACAGGTACGGGCCGGGTTCCAGTCTCAGCAGGTGCGTGCAGAATTCTACCACCAGACAGCAACATTACTTTGATATCCACTGCTGAGCATCTTCTTTTTATAAGAATATTTTTTTCTAAGATTCTTTTGCTCTTAATAGGGTTACTAACCTATGCTGTGCAACTTCTACTTTAGCGTGGATATATCTAGAAAGGGCAGGTTAACAGGATCATTTCATCCAAAGCACCTTGCAGCACCCTTGACGCATACATTTTTAGCACTCATATCTCACAGCTCCAGTGGGAATGAAACCCCTAACCCTAGCCGTGTTAGTGCCTTGCTCTCTCTATTAAGCTGGACCAGACTGCACACTGGCATGGAACGCTGATGTAAAATAAATAAATAAATGGATTTTAAGACAGAAAATCTCAAACCCTGCCGCACACACACACACACCTTTCTCTCCCTCTCTCTCGCTATGTAATTGATGCCAGTCTCGTGCCCTTTCGCCTCCTGTGCCAGCGGGCAGAGGGCTACCATAGAGGTGTCTGCTTCACCCCTAGATAACAACCTTGCCTCACCTTCACACACATGCACACAATCGCAAATACACACACATTAATATACTGTATTTAGTGCACGTACATGGATGCAAAGACACACATAGAGCCTGCGGAAACATGCACAGAAAGTGCCTCCATGCACACATAGTGTATGCATATACAGTGTATAAAACACACACACACACACACACACACACACACACACACACACACACACACACACAGACACACACACACATACATTAACTTTCAGTCTGTCTCACAATCTGTCTCTGTCACTCTAGGTGGGACAGAGAGAAAAGCATTAGGATAACTCCATGAGACAGAGTGCTGTGAGTCTGTATGTGTGTTTGTCTGTCACAATTTTACCTTTTAGCCAGAAGGTCTATCTTATCTTTTTGAATTCTTACACTGATTTCTTCTCTTCATGTCAAATTTCTGTTATTTCATTCTCTTCGAGCAAATACTTACACATGTCTTATGGTTGCTTTACAGTCATCAAGCAGCAGTACCCACTACCACTACTTAGGAAGGTTCAAATATTGAAATTAGAGGATATATTGAGGGAAAGCATGTATGTATGAGCACCAAAATTAGAAGCTGTCATGTGGCTGTGTATAAATTAAAGAATGGAGAAGTGAGATAAAAAAAGGAGTAATTATTTTCCTACTACAATAACATACCTATGCATGAGACGGGGCACCGTGCACACTGTGCCACTCATAGAGGACTACTGGTCACATATATATTGATACATATATATATAAGAGTGGCTATCAACAGAAGACCTCAGCCCCTAGCTTCCATTTCTGCAAAGCAAATTTTAAGGCTCAAACTGATGCAGCAACTTAGTCAGGTTCATGTATCTTGGTCCTGGAGTAAAGTGGAACTTATGGCTGAGAGGGCAAGAAATTGTCTACATGTATATCCACAGTCTGAAATTAACCTTTTTCAGCACCTGCTACTGTGGCAGGCAAGTATTTTTTACACAATAAAATCATTACATGTATGGTAAATTCCAGTATTTGAATTGGCTTTTGGGGGTTGAAGGTTTCTGTATGTACATACATTAAAGTGTCCTCCTATGTGCAAAACTATAAAAATAAAAAAAAAGTATAAATACATTTCAGTTCACAGTTCATACAGACCACTTATTATGCTTACTATGCCAAGTACTCCCCGGCCCTGCTCCGATCCAATCTGAGCTCATCCAACATCACTCTCTCCCACTTGTTTGAATACAAACTCATTACGCACTGAGCAAATCTTTCAGATGAAACTGAAATGTGAGGTAGTGAAGCTAATACAGTAATAAGTGGGCATGTATGCATGTGTGCACACCTTTTTATTGAGGATTGTTGCTTAGAATTTGGTGAAATTCATCTGTCAGTCAAAACAAATAGTTCTACAGCCCATAGTGTTGCTGTCATACAGCAGTAGGGAGCACTTTCAAATGTGTAGCTCTATCCAATAATATGCTAACCAAACTAAATGTGTCTTTCTGTTGCGCGTTTTCCCCTATTGCCAAATTGGCTGATGTCCTGACGATTCCACCCGCCACTGCCAACAATTTACCCACATTTAGCGGGTGGCGGTGCTAATTTCAGACCCTGTCTAATATCTATGTTAATAGTGACTATAGGTTTAACTAAAGGCACTGGTAACTCGTGTTCCGCCACAGTGTCAGAGTCATGCTAAACCTAGATTAGGATCAAGGTAGATAAGCAGAATGAATGAATAGATGCAGAGGGGGGCAGAGGAGAGTGGGAATGAGAGAGAAATTAAAGGACACAGTAGAGAGAAGAGAAGAAGAGAGGAGAGAAAGGCAGAAGAATAAGAAAGAAAGACAAAACCCGTCTCAGATAGAGTGGGGTGATGAGGCATGTGCACATGCATCTATGCAAGAAAGAGGGCGAGAGAAGGAAAGACTGTACGAGAATAGTCGGTGCAAATTAGTCGTCCTCTGCTGAGACCAGACCAGTCCTTACACAGACATACACACAGGCCAGAGTCTTACAGTGTAATTGTGCGTGAAAACATTCATTAAGCTTATTATGGCATTCAGTCGAAGTTTTAGCAGCCAAAGTGTCTGAGAGCAGAGTAGTGGAGCAGATGAGCTGTCAGGGTCTAGAGAACAAATTGTAGATTAGATAGGAACAGCTAGTTCACTCCTTCCAATAAACACAAAAACGGTTGTGTGTGTGTCTTTGTAATCTTGACTTGACCTTAACTCCCGATGATACTCACACATTGACCCACTTGCCCTCTTTTTGCATCTTTTCTTAACAATTCTGTTTCTCATTTTTTTCTCAGCCTTAAGCAACAGTTAAGAGCCCTCTGAAAGAAGATATCATCAGCTGTTTCTCTGTGTGGTGCTGTGTGTTTGTGTCTTTAACAGTAAGACAGAGAGTGTGTGTAAATGCACGTATGCACAAGTGTTAAACATTCATACGGCCGTGTTGAGTCGTGATGGGACCAGTGTGACTGGCTGTCCCTGCCACTGCCTCATCCGATAATGCTGATTTGCTCAGGCACTAACAGACGGACCCCTCTGGGGGTCCTCCAGGCACACAGTCAATCACTGGTACTCCAAAAGATAGTACTCCAAAGCTATTTAAATTGTTAACTCCCTTCCATTCTCTTCTTTCCATCTTTTGCAGTCTCTCTTTGCCACTTCTTTCTCTTCATCTCTCCATTTCTCTTTACACTGAAACCATCTTTTAACATTTCCCCTAACCTCTGACTTAACATATATCTTCAACTCTCACCTTTTTATGTATATATATTTTTGTTTCTTCAAATTTCACTAAAATAACACAATTGCACAAAGTGGAAGAAGATGCACACACAAAAAGGAAATATCCTCAAGTTGTTTTAAAAATTATTTAGAGTAAGCACAAAAGATCATGTAAACCAATGCAAAATTTTGTCCCTGCCCTCTGACTTTATTGTCTCACATTGTTGCTCTCCTGCCCTCTCCTTCGCAGAACCACAACAACTACTCTACTGGCACAATACTAAAGAAATGCCATGTTGATTAGGTGAGAAGAGGATGTTAACGTTGAGACCCAAATAACAGGACTTCTATTTCTCTTCCTCTCTTTGTGGTATTTTTGTCTCTTGTAGAGAGGCCATGTCCATCAAAGTGTTTTTTCCAGATGCCAGCTTTTGTTATTTTTTAATTGTTTGCAATAGGAGCGCTGCGTATTTACACTATACAAAGAAAACGGCAGCAGCGTAACAAGGCGCTGAGTTTCTATGCCATATGTTTGACATTATTTTCTTGTCACCAAGAATTGAACAATTTTTTACCAGACAGTCCAAGAAAAGTGGAGGAGGGGCGGGACAAATACCACTAAGACCAATCATCACATCTTATATGTACAAGTGCTGACATACAACAACAGTGGAGAAATGTGTTTATATGTTTCCTCACCCACAAAACCTCATGAACCCACATAAACCAGTGTATCCGACCTCTCTCCCAATGTTCTTCAGCCTTCCCTTCATCCAGAACAAGGGCCAGAGCAAGTTGTGCAATGACATTTTAACTTCTGGGGAAATTCTGTATTATAGCAACCGGACGCAACCACAGCATCTCAGGTGAAAAAAAACAACATGCATCCCCAGTGCACTCTCAAGTACTCCTTGCTGGGTTTTCAGAAAAGCACCTGGCCTTTCAGCTGGAAAAATTTTGGGGTGTACACGGCCCCTGACAGCCACTAATTTATTCTGTCCCTCCCTCATTAGCTCGCTTACTCTGTGTCTGTCTTACTGTGCCTCTCAAAAGTGCAGCATTTGCATTGGAATGGTCATATAATGGTATGACAATAACAAGACCCTCTACTTTCATGACAATAAACAAAAACAGGCAATAACTTTGCAGTCTTAAACCAGCCCTCCATTTGGCCTGGCCTGTACCACTTCATTGGGTGTGGTGTTCCTAATGGGAGTGCTATGAATATTTCACCTACTCTTTGTCTTAAAGTGGAAACAAACACCTTTTTACTTTTCTCCTCGAGTGTTTTCAAGTGGTGTTATTGTTGTTGCACTGCCCCCAAAAACAACCTGATCACTTTTCTCTTTCCTCAGAGCCTAGCAACCACCAACAACAAAGGACACACTGCAATTTGTTTTCCACAGTTACTTCGGTTGTTTCACCGTCCACCATTATCAGTACTGGGGATAGTAGCTGCAAAGAACTTACAGGGATACTCTTTGATAACTGGAAAGCTACTGATAGGCACTGGGGAAAATCAAGTCCCTAGGAACAGTGTCCAGCTTTGAAGACAATTTTACATAATAAATTACAATATCCGGGTCCATCACGTGATGCCATGGGGCCCAAAAAGACTGTTTCCCACAGAGTTATACTGTGAAAAAGATGTCTGTATATCAGTGGATACATTTTATGAGTGTCACAGCTCCCTCGAAATGATTTGTTTCACTATCAGGATTTGATCCTTTCAGTCCAATAACATTGAGAAAGTCTAGAAGAGCTGCACAATTAAATTTTTTCAATTCCTATTTAAGTTAGCAGAGTGCTTACGCAAAAGTTAGCCGCTTGATCAGCGAAAGTATGCTGCTTGGCTGCTGAAGGCCTGTAGTTTGCTTGCTCTATGAGGTCCATGATGCAAAAGATCCAGGTGATTTCAAAATGCAGAAATATGGCTTTTTTGGCCTCATGCGCCACTGAGCAACCTTCACAGATATGATCCTGTCACTGCCCCCAACGCTGTATCCAGTCCCTTTATACATCCATGGGGAAAACCAACTCACTGTCCTCTTCCTGATTTGGTACGCAATGGTTGACGCACTTCCTTTGTGCTGTAAATAGAGCCTTTATTTTCCCAGGAGATTGTGGTTGACAGAACTGCATGGTAACAGTGAGGCTTATACAGAATCAGTCTAAATGCTGACGATGTCTTTATACTATAAAACAGGAGTCCAAGGTATCAGTGCCCAATGTTGTCCTCATGCAAACACAGTATATGAGGCACTTGAGATAAAAAATAAAAAACACCCATCAAGAGAACAAGTTATGTTAATGTGTTGTACCCATCCCTCCTTCAATCACAGCAGTAAGAGAGGTAATTTTCTGGAGAACTACAGATTGGTAATAAATTCTGCAGAAATGTACAAGTGAATCCCTCCGTAAACTGACTTCATAAACATCCCTTAACAACACAGAGCCACCTCCCTCACTTTACCCATCTCCTCACTCAGTCCCTCCCTCCCCCAGGCTACCTTTTCCTCCACTATTCTCGACATCGTTACCATAATCAGATAAGACAACTACCTAGGGAGCACCAGCATCCCTACAGCACCTTGCTCCTGGCACCATGTGTATACATGTGTGCATGTGTGTGTGTCAGTGTGTGTGAATTGCTCCTGGCACTTGGAAACCTGTATTCCTTTTGACTGTCTTTTTGGTGTTTTGATCTTTTCAAACCGACAGATGACTGGTGTGTGCATGTGCATGCGTGCGTGCGTGCGTGCGTGCGTGCGTGCGTGCGTGCGTGCATGTGTGTGTACTGTATGTGTGCAGGAAAGGTTTCTAAATTGCCCAGCTCCTTCATAGGGTAATGTCTGTATTGTGCCTGACAAGTCTGCTACAAATTACAGCTGAACTGTGAGTGTGTATCTGTGTGTAGGAGTGAGTGTGTGAGTTGATAAGAGTGTGTGCATGCACAAGAATGGGAGTATGCGAATGGTGTTTGAGTGTCAGGGATGATTATGTTATTCTTCTGACTGGTCAAAACAGATTACATCACCATACCATTAAATGAAAAGCCAACTGATTCACAAGAATGCACACACAAACACACACACACAAAGTTTCAAAATACCTCCAAGCCACACCACTGAAACACACTTTTAGCAAAATACCTGCAAGCCTAACACTTTTCCATGCCTACATGGATGAGTACAGCAAACACAGATACTGTACAGTAGACATATAAAAACCTGATCCCTACAGGGCATTCACACATGCTGTACACACAGACACACAGACACACACACACACACACACACACACAACTTGCTAGCAATTGAGCCATAAGCAACACTACATTTAGCCAGCATAACAGTAGACTGCCAAATTACTGTACCAGGCATCAACACCAGTCAGCTAGCCAGTAAACTAAACTGTCACATTAGGTTTTCTGGCTGGGTACAATGATTTAAAGTACTGGTCAACATGTATAACCATTCCTGGAGCACCCCTCTGGCCTTTAATTGTGCTTTAAATCAAACTGCAGTTTGCAGTACATTCTTTAATCTGCCTGCTGTTGGGCACCTCCAGTCTCATTTTTTAAAAATGTAACTTCAGGTTTTAATTCTGACTTCTAATCATAACAGAATAAGAATAGAAAAATTGCTTTATGATGCCAAGATTATTATCTATTTACAACAAAACATAAGTCAAGAAAGGCCACTTTTTATGATGTGTTCCTTCTTATGAATATGTTTATATTTTAGTGTCTTTTCTTAGTTTGACATTTTGGGAAAAATCGCTTCTGTGCTTTCTTGCTGAAATTGAGATGAAAAGACCGATACCACTCTCATATCTGTTAGGTGTTGGTAACTTTTGTAAAAAATAATTATTGTCATATTTGTTGAAACTGTCACTGTATTCTGAAAGAAGTACGAGACAGATAGTCTTCAAATAAATCATGCCCGTCCTCCCCCAACCACTGCCTCTAATGGCATTTGCAAGAATCAGATCATGACCACAACCAATCAGAGCCAAGCAGTCTTTAATGCAGCCAAAGAGTCTCAAACACATCGGTCAGTCATATCAATCGTTCCAAGAACTGCGGTCAAACTGTCAAAATAAGCAGCGTTGATTACATACGAATCACGATTCTGTAACTGCATTACCTATTTCTCACCTTCAGTGTTTTCAGACACATATTTTAGTGTACTGTTTTGTTGTAAAATGTGAAAGTTGGTCCAGCTGGTGGGCAGTGCTTGGTACGCCCGTCTAACTGTCCAACATGCTGATGGGGTCACAAACTTTCTCATTTTACAGCTAAACAGTACACTAAAATGTTTCTGAGGTGAGAAATAGCCAATGGGTTATGAAATCTTGATTCATATTTGAACAGCACTGCCTAGTTTGACAGTCTCCCTGACGTTTGCAAGCTGTGATTGACAGCTGCATTAGAGACTTTTAAGTTTTGATTGATTGATTTCGTTCACATGCAGTAAGGCCATCAGAAATGCTACAAGGTAATAGAGTAGGCGGAGTATGATTTTTTTTACATTATCTTCCTCAGTGCTGTGTCTTAGTGCAGTGGTAATATAGTGACAGTTTCAGTCACATATGAAAAGTTACCAACTGTAGCTTTAAGGATGAAGCTAGAGGGGGTGTGAGGGGTTGTTGATTCTGAACAACTTAATTTTTCTTTCCTGACTCTGATCATTTCTGATCCATTTGTTAATTTATCAACATATGTTTGTACGTCCAAATGTCTCTTAGGTTTAGCTTTATTACATCCTCTCTGTATATATATTTAAGGAATAGTATCCTTCTAGTTAATGTTTTTTTTTTCTTTTTTTCATAAATAAATCTGTTGTAACAAGTTTGTTTGATCAAAACGCAAATAGAAATGTCAAAGTGACAAGTTGTGGTTTAACAGGGAGTGATGTGCTGTAACAAATTCTAATGCATAAACAGCTGCTCAACACTAGAACAACAGCAAAGGAGAGTTTATTTATGATCAGGTGTTGCTAGAAAAGATGCTGGTCTGTGCATAACAGCCAACTGGTGCCTGAGCCTTATTGTTGTTTGACTATTTAAGATGGACTTTATTTGTAAATTCATGATATAAAATATCAGGGTTGTATAATGTCATGGCACAGTAAGTACCAGAGAAGGGCAATAAAAGAGGTTAACAAAATGTGTTTCCGACAAAATGCAATAAAGCCTATTAAACATCATGCCAGGTCAAATAAAACTGGGCCAAAAGATTACACAGATAAAAAAGCAAACAAACAAACAACTTAAGTAACAGACAAGTATAGTGATATGGTTTGTCATGGTGACCATGTTTTCTCCCCAAGTAGCCCTGGTGTTATTCAGAGATGCTGAAAGAGAAATACTGTCCAGTGGAGTAATCTGTAAAACGATACTCTTCAACAGACCAGAAACACACACACGCACACAAACAGGGATTCATCTGGGGCCTCGAGACTCTCTCCACTTCACTAGCTGCCATTTCAGAATGATCAGAGCTTTTGAAAGCCTTTTTTGGTCCCTGACAGCCTTGTATTTCTAACTTCTGATGCCTTCTAAAATTTCTCGTCCATGAACCACTTAGGTCAATTGACTCTGGAGAAATGAAGGAAAAAAGAAAATACTAACCCCAAAGAGAGAAAATAAATGCATACATTGTTAAACTTCAGAAAGTACAAGTAGTGTATGTAATACAATAAGGAAATTTAAGTCTCCCACACATCTGCAATTTCCTGAGGTTTTGTGCTTATGGTAAATACAAAGGTTTTCCCACTAAAACTTTTCCATTTTTCACTGCACAACTTTCATCTTTGTGTTTAGCACTTATTCAAACCCTCAACAAGGCTCTCCAACAAAGAACAACAAAGAAGGATGCAAAGTTTATCTGTAAAAAATGTAATATGTAAACAAGTATTCAATTATCATACTCACATTATAATACTGAAACTGAATGTACCAAACTGTATTTATAGGATCCCCAGTCTAACACAACAACTCCTGAACTGAACAAGATGGCGTTCCACACTAAGATGTTAAAAAATATCCAGTAATAAATTAAACAACCTCACATAAGTACAACATCCAATTCCATGTTTTACATAAGTAGTAAACCATAGAAAATAACCACAGACCTATAAATAAATAAATTAAATAGGTGAAAGCTAAAGAATTCCAGAGGTTTTGAAGTTAGTTTTCCATACAGGACACAGACGTTTTGAAATGTTGTGTTAAAAGTGTGCGGCATCGTCTGTCTGCGTATGTGTGTCTGATGTAATGTGTGTGCCCCTGACCCCAGCAGCTGTGCCAAAGCAGATGTTTGCCAGTATAATTACCACAAACTCGTAGAGAGGAAGAGAAAAAGATGGACAGAGAATGAAAGAGAAACACAGACAGTGAAGAAGATAGAGAGGCAGCATGTGTGTGGGGGAAAAAAAAGACCATTTTGCTTTCACAACCCTTATGAAGACCGTTAAACACAAACCTGATGGTGCTTCTAAGGCAGACTGATTGAATTTCATGCACACAAACTCACCTACAGATGCACATTAACATTCATGCTCATAATCATAGTGACCGGCTATGGCATCATGTTTGTTTTCAGATTTTTTTACCTGCAAAACAAGGTGTGTCCATCTTTCTAGTGTAAGCCTTCCCTCTGTTCTGAAGTTCATGGTCAGAGGAGTCTGACTGCTGGACTGACCATACCGCAGGGTGACCACCTGCTCGGACACTGTCACAGAAAAGAACAACTGCTCCTCTGAGCTCTTCTCCAGCAGCATCCTGAGGGCAACAAAAACACACGCAACACAATTATTACAGCAGCAACAGACAGTTCAGACAGTCCATTTTAAATATCTGGCATTGATAAGCTGTTATAACTTAACCCAGAAGGAAAGAGGACGGAAGAGTGGACTCTAAAACCCATGGAGCTGAGCGCCACTACACACATTCACACACACAGTCTCTCATTCTGACATTTACACATGGAATATCAATATTTTACATGACTGCTAGGTTTGAGCTGCTACACTGGGTGTAGGCACGGACACACACACCCACAGTGTCATATTAACCACCATCACTGACATTTTATGGGAAATCATGACTTTTATGAACCCAGAGACACATACCCTATAAATCACAGATAGATATATGCATGAGAAAGAGACCATATGTATGTATGTCTGCACATGCGTGTGTGTGTGTGTGTGTGTGTGTGTGGCTGTGGGGAAAGACATTGAAATAGAATGCCAGACAGAGATAATAAATGCAAGAAGAAAGTAAATAACAACTAACAAGCTCCTTTACTAAACTTAGATTTCCTTCATTGTTCAGGAGGCTTTTATCGGAAGCCGAATTATCCACAGAGGTCTCTTCCTCTTCAAAACAAATGGACCAGATGATTTAAACCAGT
The DNA here is from genome assembly GCF_011397635.1 of Epinephelus fuscoguttatus. Taxonomy (NCBI): domain Eukaryota; kingdom Metazoa; phylum Chordata; class Actinopteri; order Perciformes; family Serranidae; genus Epinephelus; species Epinephelus fuscoguttatus. The sequence continues at coordinate 21,034,900 of NC_064753.1, read as the reverse complement.
AAAAACACTGAATAAAGCAGTCTCATATTAAAAAAAAACAGTGTTTTTCACACACTTCTGGTCACAGAGGGGCTGCTAACTATGGTGGCCGATGCAAAAACGCAAATGGCCCCATCTAGAGCCAGTGTTTGGTTTGTCCGTTCTGGGCTATTGTAGAAACAAGGCAGTGAAACATGGCAATCGCCGTAGACAAGGACCTCCTCCCTATGTAGATATAAATGATTCATTCTATGGTAAAGTAAACCTGACAAATATTATTTTTCAGATGAATATACACGGAAGAAAAGAGGAATGATGATCTCCATAAACCTTGGTTTACGCCAGGCCTTAAAAAATCTTCCTTGACAAAAAATAAATTATACAAAAAATATATTCTAAATCCAACTCCTTTAAATTCTAAAGAATATAAAACATATAAAAACAAATTTGTGCATATTTTACGCTCAGCAAAAAAAACATATTTCTCAAAGAAACTCCAAGAATCAACAAATGATATAAAATCTACATGGAATATTATTAATCAATTACTAAATAAAAGAAAGAAAACCTCATCGGTTTCAGTCTCTCAGTTTCAAAATGGAGATAAATCAATCACCGATCCATATGACATCGCATGTGGCTTTAATAGTTTTTTTTGCAGATGTGGGTGCTTCTCTTTCTAGCAAAACTAACAATAGTTTGGGTAATCCTTTAGATTTTTCAGAAAAACAATATCCATGTAAGTTGCAATTTGAGCCACCCCAAATAAATGAAGTAAAAGAGATTATTAAAAATCTAAAAAATACCTCTGCTGGCCATGATTAAATTACTAGTTCATTAGTAAAAGAGGTATCTAATTACATATTGGAACCTCTCACTCATATTTTAGGTCGATCTATGGAAACAGGTGTTGTTCCCAAGGATCTTAAAAAAGCAAAAATTATACCTTTATTTAAAACTGGTGATCAAAGTAACTTCACCAGCTATCGCCCTATATCTATTTTACTTTACTTTTCTAAAATTTTGGAAAAATTGATTTATACCCGAATGTTAAAGCATCTAAATGTGAATAATATCTTATATGAGTATCAATATGGATTTATAAAGGATAATTCTACCTACATGGCACTATTGCAACTTACAGACAAAATACACACAGCTTTGAACGACAACAAATTTGCACTTGGCATTTTTTTGGATTTATCCAAGGCATTTGACACCGTTGATCATGATATTCTATTGGCCAAATTAAAATACTATGGTTTTCAAGGAAAAGCATTAAAATGGTTGGCTAATTATATGAGTGAAAGAGAGCAGTATGTATTAATGAATGGTTGTGTTTCAAATACAGTTCATACAACACGTGGTGTACCACAAGGATCCATTCTAGGACCCTTATTATTTCTAATTTATAGTAACGATTTCTCATTAGTTTGTAAATTCTCTTTTCCCATTTTGTTTGCTGATGATACCAACAAGATTTTATCACATACTGACTTGCACACACTAATAAATAATACAAATGAGGAAATGCTGAGAGTTGCAAAATGGTTTCAACTCAATAAACTTGCATTAAACATTAAGAAATCTAATTTCATAATATTTGCAAGAAAGGGCATGAAATACATTAGAGATCATGTTAGAGTTGTAGTTGATGGAAAACAAATTCCCAAGTATCTCATACACGTTTTTTAGGCATTTTAGTTGATGAGAATTTAAATTGGAAAACCCATATTCATTTTATTCATGACAAACTTGTGAAGTCATTAGGTAAAATGTTAGGAAATCATTAGGTTAAATGTCACTTGTTAACTGACTTTATATTATTCTTTGATTTATCCCTATTTGATTTATGGTAATATTGTTTGGGCAAACACATATCCTTCTAATCTTCATAAACTTTACATATTACAAAAACGTTTTGTTAGGTTGGCAACTTATTCAAACTCTATTAAGGCGTCTGCCCCCGTTTAGAAAATTGAACATTTTGTCAATATATGACATAAACACTCATCAGATATGTGTGTTTATATATAAATATATGTTTCTACCTTTTTCTTTACCATCATCGTTTAGTAATTTTTTTAAATCCAATTCTCATTGGCCAGTACTCTCTTAGATATCGTGGTGTACAGATATGGAACTCCAAGGTACATATAGTGAAGAGCTCGTTGTCTTTGGTTAATTTTAAAAAGAAACTGTTGTTATTATTTGTTCCGTGTAGGTTAGTTTTTGTGGTATATTTACTTAGTGTGTTCTTGCTATTTGTTATTTGGTTTGATTAGCTTAACTATATTAGTTTAGTTTCACTTTGTTTTTTAATATATATTTTTTTCCTTCTTTATTTTGTTTTTTCTTGTTCATATAGTTTTCTATCTTAAGTTGAGGGGAGGTCCATTGTATAAGCTTACAGCTTCTTGACCTCTCCTGTCACATCCTTATTTTTTTTCTATTATTTATCTGGATTCTATGTAGTTTTTACTATGTGTGCAAATAATAAAACTAAACTAAAACTAAATCATACTCATTATATCATGTTCCATTTCTGCCAATAAATCCCTCTAAATCCTACACACTGGACCTACTTTGACGTATAGGTTAAAATCCTGATTCAACTTAGCATTAATGTCATTATTGATTAAGCTGCATATTATATTTCATGATTTACTAACCATTTGGTCTTTAAAATTTCAGAAAACAGTAAAAATGCCAATTAAAGGGCTCAATTTAACAAATGTGAAGTTCTTGTCCAACCAACAGACAGAGGCCAAAGATATTCAATTTTCTATCATGGAAAACCAGTAAATATCAAAACTTGAGAGGCTAAAACCAACAAACTTTGAGCATCTTGAAAATCATATGCTTTGACAGACTGTAAAAATGGTGGTCGTTTAATTCTATTTTCGCTTATCTGTTTCAGCAATTGAGGTAAAGTAAGGTGATGGATAGGGAAAATACAAGTTGCCAAGAAAAAATTTGACCTTTTGTTGTTTTTCAAATAAAGCATGTCAAGAAATACTGATTCATCTGCGATAATCATTACATGTACATTTGTGGCCAAACTAAAAATAAATATAAACTCAAAATGAGAATCCTCAAACGATACAAACATAACTTCACAGTCATAATGTGGAAGTATTGCCATGCTGTAGTACAAACTATGATTTGTAAAAACAGGTGGCTGGCTCTGTTCATTGTTCAGATGAGGGGAGGGATGTGAAATCACAGAGAGGGGGAGAGACAAAGCGAGAGGGGTGAGGAGAGATGGACAGAGGTGAGGATAGAGGCCTCCTTTCATCTGGCTTCTTTGATGGCAGCCATGATCGTCTCTACAACAAAAGACTGATGGCCAACGACAGCAACAGAAAGAGAGAGAGGGAGAGTGAGAGGGGAGAGATATTACTTCCATTCAGATGCATTCAGCCATACAGGTGTCATGTTCGGCAAACCAAGACAACAAGAGTTGTCTGTCATCTGAATCCCCAGACAGACAACTTCACAAACAAAATCACAGCATGGAATTTAAAGGAGTGACTTGATCTCTGTCTGATTCTCCTTCTCAGAGTTGAATTTAACTGACAGCAACATTTAAACTGAAAATCCAGTCTGTTACTAGAATACATGTGAAACCTGTCTAGTGTTGCTCTAGGGCTTTCTTCAGACCTGTCACCACTGCAAAGTTATCAGTCACATTAATCGTTGCAGCACGATGTGGAATATGTGCATGTTGACAGACTTTTATCTCATGAAAGCTCAACAAAACCACAAGAGCTGACTTAAATATTGGTTTAATCTACAAAGATGCAATTATTTTCTGACTCAGCAGTGCCTTTCTTTGTGTCCACATGTAGCCAAATATTTCTGATCATATTAAATTCCACCACAACATTTTACTACGAAATTAATCCGTCAAAAGTGTAGTATTAGTATTTATTAGAGGCTGAACAATTTTTAAAGGCCATTGTTAACTGTGTTGACAAAAGCTATGACGAAAATATTGCGTCAACAACCTTTTTACTGTGATGAAAACAAGATGATGACAAGCTCAAAATAGATCTTGATTGTCAAAACTAAGACTAAATAAAATCTAGGTTTCATTTTCATTGGCAAAACGAGACCTGATGAAAATGTTAGTGGTGCATGAGTGATGAGCTGATAAATTCCAGTAGATAGTCTGCACCAGAGTGTTTCGCTAGCCAGCAAAGACACACACACCAAAGCAATGTCGTGCTACATTGGTGCTACTTGTGAGCTGTAATTTAGCAGTAAATAAGGAGCTGTGTGTTTGACTGTGGATGCTGGAGCTGTTGAATTTGTGGAGTTTGTTCGTTGCAGCAGTCGCTGTTTGCAGTTAGCTCTGCTTTTTAGCCACAGAGTGGCAGCGGAGCAAGTAGCCACCGGCCATCAGACGTCACAGCTCAGCTGTTCCTCATAGGATTCAATTCAGAAGCGAACTCAAAAAGATTTAGGTGTTGATGCTGTTTGACAGGCAGGTAGGAGGCTCAGTTTGAGCTGTAAGTAAACAGTCTGAACTTAGCAGTTTAGTTTAGTTTTAATCACCGACTCTGAAAGAAGACACAAGTTTAAACCTTGGACTAACATGTTGCTGATTAAGAACAAATTTCTGCTTCTTCATAGTGAGATGGAAAAGTAAAAATGAACAATAAATCTGGTACAAATCCTGGTTATCTCATATTAGTTACTTGTGCTGTTGAAGTTTTTGAGACAACCTGACACTGTGATTCTAATTTCTGATAAATTATTTAGACTACTGGGTAAGTTTACAGATAAAAAACACAGAAAACATATTGATTTAAGTACTAGCTAAAAGTTAACTAAAATGTCATGAATGTTCATCAACTAAAACATTTAGAATTTTTGTCGACTGAAATATAGCCAATTAACTCGCCAATCAACTTCCAAATGGATTGCCCAAGATTTTGTGGAAAGACTGGTCGCAAGCAGAAGGAGAGCAAACTAACTGTTCATGCCAACTGGCAAAAAGGGGAAACATGTGGATGCATGCATGTATGTGGCCTTAGCTATTGCTAATTCATGTTTGTTTAAGTGTCCATTGTAAGTCCAACAATGTTATAGAAGTCGTCATCGTCGTCGTCGTCCTCCGCTTATCCAGGTCCAGGTCGCGGGGGCAGCAGCCTCAGCAAGGAAGCCCAGACAGTCCTCTCCCCAGCCACTTCCATCAGCTCTTCCGCGGGAACCCCGAGGTGTTCCCAGGCCAGCCGGGTGATGTAGTCCCTCCAGCGTGTCCTGGGGCGGCCCCGAGGTCTCCTCCCGGTTGAACATTCCCGAAACACCTCCCAAGGGAGGCATCCGGAAGGCATCCTTACCAGATGCCCGAACCACCTCAACTGGCTCCTCTCGATGTGGAGGAGCAGCGGCTCTACTCCGAGTCCCTCCCGAATGTCTGAGCTCCTCACCCTATCCCTAAGGCTGAGCCCAGCCACCCTGCGGAGGAAACTCATTTCGGCCGCTTGTATTCGCGATCTCATTCTTTCGGTCACTACCCAGAGCTCGTGACCATAGGTGAGGGTTGGAACGAAGATCGACCGGTAAATCGAGAGCTTCGCTTTCTAGCTAAGCTCCCTTTTCACCACAACGGACCGGTTAAGCGCCCGCATCACTGCTGACGCTGCCCCAATCCACCTGTCAATCTCCCGCTCCATCCTACCCTCACTCGTGAACAAGATCCCGAGATACTTAAACTCCTCCACCTGAGGAAGGACCTCCCCCCTGACCTGGAGTGGGCAATCCACCCTTTTCCGGCTGAGGACCATGGCCTCGGACTTGGAGGTGCTGATTCTCATCCCAGCCGCTTCACACTCGGCTGCGAACCGCCCCAGTGAGAGCTGGAGGTCACTGTTCGATGGAGCTAGGAGGACCACGTCATCCGCAAAAAGCAGGGACAAGATTCTCCCATCACCGAACCTGACACCCTCCACCACTCGGCTGCGCCTAGAAATTCTGTCCATAAAAGTAATGAACAGAACTGGTGACAAAGGGCAGCCCTGGCGGAGTCCAACCCTCACCGGGAACAGGTCCGACTTACTGCCAGCCACGCGAACCAGACTCATGCTCCTTCGGTACAGGGACTGGATGGCCCTTAGCAAGGGGCCATCCAGTCCCCCCACAGGATGCCCCTGGGGACACGGTCGTAAGCCTTCTCCAAATCCACAAAACACATGTGGACTGGTTGGGCGAACTCCCATGCCCCCTCCAGCACCCTGGCGAGGGTAAAGAGCTGGTCCATGGTTCCGCGTCCGGGACGAAAACCACACTGCTCCTCCTCGATCCGAGGTTCAACTATTGACCGGACCCTCTTCTCCAGCACCCTGGAGTAGACCTTACCGGGTAGGCTGAGGAGTGTGATCCCCCTGTAGTTGGAACACACCCTCTGGTCCCCTTTCTTGAAAATGGGGACCACCACCCCGGTCTGCCACTCCAGAGGCACTGCCCCCGATGTCCACGCAATGCTGCAGAGGCGTGTCAGCCAAGACAGCCCTACAACATCCAGAGCCTTGAGATATCCGGGACGAATCTCATCCACCCCCGGGGCTCCGCCGCCTCGGAGTTGTTTCACCACCTCGGCGACTTCTGCCCCAGAAATTGGACGACCCGCCCCCGAGACCCCCGTCTCTGTTTCCTCACTGGAATACGTGTTGGTGGGATTGAGGAGCTCCTCAAAGTATTCCTTCCACCGCCCGACAATGTCCCCAGTTGACGTCAGCAACTCCCCGCCCCCACTGTAAACAGTGTGAGCAAGTTGCCGCCTTCCCCCCCTGAGGCGCCGGACGGTTTGCCAGAACCTCTTTGGAGCCGATCGATAGTCTTCCTCCATGGCCTCACCGAACTCCTCCCACGCCCGAGTTTTTGCCTCCACGACTGCCGCTGCCGCGCTCCGCTTGGCCCGCCGGTACCCGTCAGCTGCTTCCGGAGACCCACAGACCAACCATGCCCTGTAGGCCTCCTTCTTCAGCCTGACGGCTCCCCTCACCTCTGGTGTCCACCAGCGGGTTCGGGGATTACCGCCGCGACTAGCACCAGCGGCCTTGCAGCCACAGCTCGCGACCGCCGCCTCAACAATGGCAGAGCGGAACAAGGCCCATTCGGACTCAATGTCCCCCTCCACCCTCGGGACACGGTCGAAACTCTCCCGGAGGTGGGAGTTGAAGATCATCTGGACAGGTTCTTCCGCCAGGCGTTCCCAGCAGACCCTCACTGTTCGTTTGGGCCTGCCAGGTCTGCGTGGCATCTTCCCCCACCATCTGATCCAACTCACCACCAGGTGGTGATCAGTTGACAGCTCTGCTCCTCTCTTCACCCGAGTGTCCAGAACATATGGCCGCAGGTCAAATGATACGACTACAAAGTCGATCACTGACCTGCGACCTAGGCTGTCCTGGTGCCATGTGCACCGATGGACATCCTTATTTGTGAACATGGTGTTAGTTATGGCCAAACTGCGACCCGCACAGAAGTCCAATAACTGAACACCACTCGGGTTCAGATCGGGCAGGCCGTTCCTCCCAATCACGCCCCTCCAGGTCCCGCTGTCATTGCCCACGTGAGCGTTGAAGTCCCCCAGCAGAACAATGGAGTCCCCGGTCGGGGCACTGTCCAGCACCCGTCCCAGGGACTCCAGAAAGGGCGGGTACTCTGAACTGTTGTTTGGTGCATAAGCACAGACAACAGTCAGGACCCGTTCCCCGACCCGAAGGCGCAGGGAAGCAACCCTTTCGTCTACCAGGGTAAACCCCAACATACAGGCAGAGAGTCTGGGGGCTATCAGAAAGCCCACCCGGCTCTCCGCCTCTCACCCGGAGCAACTCCAGCGAAGGAGAGAGTCCAACCCCTCTCAAGGACTAGGGTTCCAGAGCCGGAACTATGTGTCGAGGTGAGGCCGACTATATCTAGCCGGTAACGCTCAGCCTCTTCCACAAGCTCCGGCTCCTTCCCCGCCAGAGAGGTGACATTCCATGTCCCAAGAGCCAACTTCTGTAACCGAGGATCAGACCGCCAAGGCCCCCGCCTTGGTCTGCTGCCCAGTCCACATTGCACCGAACCCTTCTGGATCCCTCTACAGGTGGTGGGCCTGCAGGGGGACGAACCCATGTAGCCGGTTCGGGCTGGGCCCGGCCGGACCCCATGGGCGAAGGCCCGACCACCAGGCACTCACCCACGGACCCCAACCCCAGGCCTGGCTCCAGGGCGGGGCCCCGGTAACCCTCCGGGCCAGGTACACATATCCTTGATCATAACCATCATGAAGGGTCTTTTGAACCGTTCTTCGTCTGACCCTTCACCCAGAACCAATCTGCCATGGGAAACCCTACCAGGGGCAAAATGCCCCCGACAGCATAGCTCCCAGGGTCATTAGGGCACTCAAACTCCTCCATCACGATAAGGTGACGGTTCTCGGAGGAGTGTTATAGAAGTGCATTCATAAATATATATATATATAGTTAAATGTAGCTTGCAAAAGAAATCAATGATTTTATGAATGTTATAGAAGTGCATTCATAAAATCATTGATTTCTTTTGCAAGCTACATTTAACTAACAATACTCAATCGGCAAAAAAAGAGCAAGACCTCATGTATGTCTAGCTTATGTTTAGTTTCATGACAAAGCATTCAATGTTGTCTGAATAATCCACTTTAAGTGATGCTGTATGCTGGAGGAGGAGATGGGGTTGCCAACTACAGCCAACTGATCTCTTTGTGAGTCCTTGTGCCTTGTGTGTGCGTGTGTGAGTGCAAGCTGATCCGAGTGTGTGTAACTCTGCACCATCCCAACCCTGCCTGCAAAATACCAGCACACTCTCACACACACTCTGTCTCTCACACACAACATGTCACAGTAGGACATGACAGCCAGTTGTTGGCCAACATTTCCTGACAGTGATACTGACCTTACCAGAGCTGACCTGATTGCTCCTTGTTATTAGATCAATATCACAGTGCTTTCACTTCAATGCACTTCCAATGTTTGAAAATCATATTAGATATCATATCAGAGCAGACATTGACTATACATCAAAGCAGCAGTGTGGTTTCAGCCGGGAGATATATTTCATCAGTAGCACAGGATTATGTTGGACGACTCTGATATGATACATCAGTAATTGTAACTCATACGTACGATACAATAACATTAGGATAGTTTGAGAGCATTGACTTATAACAAATGTGATTTTTCAGCATTTTAAAATCACTGCATGAACTGTCATACACAGAAAACCACACCTGGCTGTCATGCACACTCACACAGAGCTATTATATATCTGGCCTTTGCTTCTTTGTACAGGGAATTGAAGGAGAAAAAATATATAATTTAGACACGGACATAAGATCCACACACAGTATACTGTTTGTACTGTAGGGTGACATCCGTAATAAATACAATTTAAAATTCAGCGGCAGTGAACAGCTGCTTCTCAAATAGGCCTTATATATCCTGCTACACAACTGACTCAGAAACTCAGAGACTCTGAAATTACAAAAATTAAACTCACATCTCTCCAGAAGAGCTTGGTTTTATCCACAGTGCCAGGGTGACGGAACCTAACGCTCCTAGTTTCTGTGAGGGGGGAGAGACCAGACATCCATCCTGGACTTGCCGAAACAGCACACTACTGGATCCACCAGAAACCCCCTCTGAACTGGACGTGGTTCCAGCCTCTGTCTGAGTCCCAGGACGAGTGTCAACATCATCTTCAGTCACACAGGAACCCCTGGTGGGATAAGGTTTGAATGTGTTAATATTTTTTCTGTTTTTCTAATTTTACATGTTCTGAAAGGTCAGAGGTCATGTGAAATACCTTGATGACCTTACTATGACTTTGATCTACCTACCTGTGTGCAGGCAGCAGCAGTGGGGCATACGGAGGTGTGGAGGATCTGTAGGGACACTCCTGGACACAGAAGGCCTGATAACACATCATCAGCTCAGTCTGGGTGGACACTGACTGACAGTAGCTGCTCCGCTCTGGAACCCCACAGGTGGAACGAGCGGGAGAAGTGGACACGGGTTTGAAGGCAGCGATGTTTTCCATTCGTGGAAAATGTCCCTAAGAATAAAAACGATTAAAAAATGAATATCAATCAATCCTGTTTGTGTCAGCAGCAACCTGAAACATTTGGATACAATACTAATTTTAAATACCATTCAGCAATTTGGAGAATCTATTTCAAAGTTCTATAAAATTCAACAATCAATGGGTTAAAGAACTGAGTTGAGTGTGTTTTTGTGGGCCAATTTCTTGCTGTCACACATACCTTTTATATACTGAATGTTTAAAATTTATTTGGACAGGTGTTCTTAATAAAATTATCAATGAAAAGAGAGAAAGATAAGACCACGGAAATTTTTTGACATATTTGTTGCATGGACATGAATTCATTTGTAGCTTCCAATAGGCCATTTTCAATGGAGAGCTTTTGATATGGCTAAATTCCATTTAGTTGCTTCAGTTTCAGGGTCGTGTTGTTGTGCATACAGGCTTACTGTCACACAGTCATGAGTTACTGGGACACCTGAATAGAACAGAGCCACCATCAGTCATTATGTTATCAGTAACACCTGTGCTTTTCCTACCATAACAAGATAAAATGTCTAAATGGCTGTCAGCAGGGTTTGTTTAAATAGTCATTAAATAACCCATACACAGTATACTGTCTATTAACAGTTACTTTTCCACAGTCTTTGGATCAGAAATTACAGCTGCACACTTACCTGTGATGAAGCAGGTGTTGCACACAGGCTGAAGAGGAGGAGAATTAACCAGAGAATGACACGATGCCACCTTATTCCTTTCGTCATCTTCTTCTCTCTCTTCTCTTCTCCTTCGATGAAGCTTTTCAGGTGTAGCATCCAAGGAAAAACAGGCCACTTCTTCCTTTTCCCCATCTTTTGGTCCCTTTGCTTGATTACACCTTCTGTTTCTGCAGCTGACAGAATCCCAGACACATCAGCTTTGCTCTTGTGCTTTCCTACCACGCATTTCTCCCCACTCTTTAGGTCTTCTCCAACTTTCCTGTTGCATTTTTTCCTTAAGTTAAACTGCTCCCCTCTCCGTCCTCCATCCATCTCCTCTGTTCTGACTCCTCTGCCCCATGTTTGTCTCTTCCTTTTCACTTTCTCTCCCTTTGCTCCTCCCTGGTCGTCTCTCTGTTCGATCCATCCCTGGCCTTTGACCCCACAGGTATCCAGAATCAGGTTTTCGGAGGGGTCCAGCATGGTCCGAGGTTCAAGAAGCTCGGACAGGGGTTCTGCAACATTTCCCGGGGCAGAGGGATGCTCCAGAACCTGGATTTTTTTCGGAAGCCTTCCAGCAGCGCTTGAATAAGTGATGACTGTCATGGTTTCATGGTTACAGGGTTACAGGGACATTTTTTACAGGCCAGTGCCCCTAGGGTGAGGCTACGAAGCTTAGCTCTCTGTTACACTGTCACCGTCCCTCGCACACACACACCCACACACACAAACCACAACCAAAGCCTTCACATGATAGGTAGGATTTCACAATCTAGAGAGGGAAAAGAGAGGAGGAGAGAAGGAAAGAGGAACGTGGTCAGACCAAAATCCAACATGAGACAAATCTGAGGAGAGTGAAATGCCATGCAGGCTATTCCCTAGCCAAAGCCTACACTATCATGTACAGCTTGATGGAGGCACAGCTCAAGTGATACTGCTACATTGCTTTCCCCCTTTTCTTCATTTTCCATTGAATTAAACATGCCCTTTTTCCTCTGGCACCAGGCCTCCAGATTTTTATCCAACTGAACGGGTTTTCACATAAGTTTGTTGGAAATTGAAGCTTAGGTCAAAGCTCTCTTCATTACAATACTTATCAGCTTCAATTTCACATTTTGACACAAAAAGAGGCCAGCAGTGCTCTCATCTCCAGTGTTGAATTACCTGGACCCCCCTGTCCACGGTTCCCGTTGGAAAATAGGAAAGCTAACAGTGTATCTAATAACGTCTCCTATATGCCGAACAAATTTGTAAATCTATGCAGATATTGTGACATGCTAAAATATGCGGTTACCTGTCGCTGTGGACTCCCAGCACAAAGCTCTATCCCCATCACAAGTGCAGCGTCAACAAACATTCAACTTGTTGCTCTGGCACGGCTCGACCAAAACAAGCTAACTACCTGTATTTCTCCACACACCTGTCCGTCAGCAGCAGCAACACGTCGCTCCAGAAGAAAAAATAGTCCTCTTCAAACATGACTTGAGTTGTTTGGTCCGTCGATGTGCCACACACTGTGACAGAAAAACAGAATGACAGTACAGCTGAACTTGACAAAGCTCCCGTTTCTTCTCCCTGTGTCGTACCTCTCTCATTCAGAACATGCGGCACGCGGTGCTAAGGAGATTACTGCGAGCTGCCATCTGGCCAGCAGCGCTCGAGGCGGCAGGATACTGGGCGCAAAGTAACGGTGAGGACAGCGTTACACTGCTGAGAGCCAAGTAACGGAAACTTGAGAGCCCCGGGGGTGGCGTGAGAACAAACACTGCGACACATCCGTTTTGCATCTGTTACAGAATACTAAAGATTGTCCATGACAGCGAGGCATTAATATGCGGTATAAAAAGCCTAATTACCCCCTGCCTACTAGTAATGCTTTACCCCCACCTACGTGGGATGCGTCTGGGTTTCAGACAAGTGGCTCTCAGAGACAAGAGGAACGCTACTGCCGTCGCTAGGCAACGGTGATCCGCTCCAGCCAGAGAGACTGTGGGCAGGAAATCATTTAATGGACTCTCTGTCAAATTTATTTTTTACTTAAATAGTACATCAGCATTTAGGGGGTGATGCATTATGGCACTGATGAGAGAAAACAAACAAACAAAAAATTGGATTTGTTTAAATTACTGTATGGATAGACTGAGGTCATTCATTCATTTGTAATTCCTAAAGGGAACATCTACCATTAACTTGGGCTTTCAAACACTGACACTACTTATAGTGCTTTTCAAAATGCTTTGAACACATATTAAACCAATTATGTTCCAAATACACACAAAAAAAGGAATATAGTGTCATGGTGGATTTCAACTCTGAATGCATCCATAAATAATAATAAGCCAAATTTTTTTTAGGATACTTAAAGGAGAACTATACCCACTTTCAAACTTCATCTAAGAATGTCCAAGAATATTGATAAACATAAACAACTCTAAATCCAAAAGGTACCGTGCTAAAACTCAAATTTGTGATGTCAAGTATAAAGTCTGAGGTTGCTCCACATAAAATGAACTGAGAAAGATCTTATAGATTGGTGGCTCCCAACTGGTCCAGCCACAGCATCCAGATTTCTCCCTAGTCATTAGTTCAAGGTCCACACAGTTTAATAACTTCAGCACCATGCGTGCATTTGGTTATGTTGTCGAGCTAGTTTGTTGTCTCCCTCAAGTAGCTCTCTGTTAGTCTCTCCCTCTACAATGGGAAACAGCACTTCAAAATAAAAGCTCTGAGCCTGAAATTCACTGTACTTATGAATAAAGTGTGTTTTTTTACAAGCTTGACAGTATGGGAGTCACTTGCAGTTCATTTAGAATGGACCTGCGACCCACTTTTGGACCATGACCCACCAGTTGGGTACCCAGGGAAATGCGCTGCATATGTGGAAACATTTTCTGTTTTTAAAGTGGGAACACTATGATAGAATGAAGCTCATTTGGATGTAAAAACAGAAAACAAACATTATCTGGCTCCACAAAATCAGACTCCCATTTATTGTCAGTGGAACAGCTCCAGACTTTATACCCTATGACATCACAAGTTTGAGACTTACTTCTCTGGTTTCTGGCTTCGAGTAGCTTATGTTTACAACTGTTGAATGAATGTTCCCAAGCCATGGAAATAGCATGTTGGAATTCCTAACTAAGGCAGTGTTCCCCTTAAATTACTAGGGGTTTTTGTGTCCATTCCAATGGACAAAGATTCTCAATGCTGAAATTAGTAAAAATGACAATAAATGATCTTAATCAGTGGTGTGGTTGTAGTTGATGAGGTGAGTGTCACTACAAGGTAGATGGGTAGGTTACCAAGGAGGACATGGATATACCCTCCTATATATTTTAGTGGCTTTTTGGCTGAAAGGTATAAACTGCCAGACAACGAAGTGGGTATACCCTGTGTACCTGCGTATAACTTCCACTACACAACTGGTCTTAACAGACCTTTTTTTTTTTTTTTCAACAAAAAAACCAAAGAGTATTTATTTTTCATGAATGGTTAACCCATATCAATGAATAAAGTGATGCTTCAAAAAACATTGCATATTTATTTTGCATTGCATCCCTCATTACAACTCAAACTATCCAAATTTATGAAGTATCTCAAGAAATAATATGTCTACATGACATACCCCGAATTTACAATAAAACAATGACAAAACAGACTAAAAAAACTTTCTCATACAAAGTGAATACCCAGTTAATATGATGCATAATGCAAAAGTTGATAGATGGATAGTCAGTAGTTAATGCATTAATCAAAAGCACGATCGATAAAACATTTACATTTACAACTGAACATTTCCCTTAATAATGTCCGTGAAATCACCACAAGTTAGTAAAACATCAATTTTCAAAAGGAGAATGGGACAGCAGATCTGAAATCAGTCAATTCGAGCTATTTTGTAGGAATATTTAAAATTAGGGCCTTTAATTTGCAAGATGCCTGAATGAGCGGCAAAGGAGGAGCTGGCAAGGTGTCTTTCCCTGTCAGCAGTTTAATAGCAGTCACCAGGGATGGCCTGATGTGTGCTATTAATTGGGCCTTAGTGACAATTAAACATGAGTTATAATTACAGAAGCCCTGTATGCAAACGTGTCCAAACGATATAGGTGCTGTGAATGTCCTATGATACATGGCTGATAATGCAGACATTAAAAATGTATATATTTCTGTTATAAATATTTAAATGTGTGCATGTGCCTGTGAGTGAAAATCTGAATTGATGAGTAAATGAAGACAAAAAACTGGCACCATCAAATTGTATTTATTTATATTATTTATATTTACTTTATTCCATCTTTCTTTGTTTTATTTCAGGCCTGCAAAACATTATTATTATTTTAATTAATATTTAATATTTAATTATTATTATTATTTTAATTATTATTTTGCTGCTAACCGAAGCCAGTTTAACCCTCTGGTTTCAAAAAGCTGAACATCTACTAGCAAAACATAAACAGTCCCATCAACACACACACACGCACACACACCCACACACCCACACACACACACACACACACACACACACAGAGCAGCAGCAGTAGCTCAAGTGTACAGTACTTTAGACTTCCACTGTGTGCTTAAGCGCTCTGCATTTAAATTGTGTAAACATTTCTACCAAAAAAAGAGCCTCTCTTATATTTTTCCCTGCCGACAAGTTTTTACGTTATCATACTAATCGCGTTTGAACAGCTGCAATTTGCTTTGGTTGAACAAAGGCATTCTAACTAGGTTTTAATTAAGTGTTCCTAATGACCTTAAGGAGATTAGAGGTTCGCCTTCTAATCAATACCAGGCAGAGAGGAGCAAAGGGAGGGGAGAGGAGGAGAGGGGAGGTGGCTAGGGGCTAGGATAGAGGTAGGGAGGAAAGGGGTGGAGAAGGGAAAAAAGGAGAAAGTGAAAGAGGGAAGGAGAGAAGATGAAGTGGGAGGTGGTGGAGGGAGGACATTAAAAAGGAAAGTGAAGAAAGGAAACCATGAACTAAAAAAAATAGTCTCAAGGTCAATCTTACAGCCTGCATATACATTTGAAAATAAGAAACTGAGTCATGATGGCAGACTGGGGGATTACCTGGCTTTCTTCAGTGGCCAACAAAATGATAATATGTTTTTAATGCTTAAAGGCATCACCTAAAAAGAATTTGGAGCCCTCTCTTATTCATTCCTAGCCATATTTCCCTTGTTTTGCTTCTTCCCTCTCCTCTGAGAGGCTGAAAATGACATCACACCACTGAGTCAGAGAGGCTATGATTATCAAGAGCTTTGTTAGCCAAGAAGAGTTTCTCTTATCCTCTCCTCATAAGACATTTGCATAGATTTGCACAGAGTGTGTCCACATGACAGAGAATCTAGTCATACATTGATTGTGCTAATTTATTCAGCCAGGCGCATTCAATTCCAGAGATTGAAGTGCTATCACACAAACGGGATTAAAACCGGATGACGATCACACAATTAATATTGTCTCATTTTCTAAATTACTTATGTATGACTTATATTTGGCTAAATTGTGTTTGCTGGTCTAATAACATTAAGGGTAATATGGTAAATGTGGGCTGTAAATGTATCGTCTCTCTGAGTCTCCAGAGCAGCATGAATATGTATGGAGACATCCTTGGCCTCGCTGCTGATTAGGAAAAGTGGAATAAATTGATGGTCGGGCTGTGTGTTTTTTTAGCAAAATACAATATTATGTTGTCCATATGGAAATGTTACACACAGATGCGTACACATTACTATTTTAGGCCTAATGCGTTCAAGAACAATTTTATCGCATAGCACGTTGGTGACTGCAAGCTCATCATTTGGATGCCATTGATTTTAGATTTCTTTCAGTGTGTGTGCCTGTATGTTTGTATGCACATATATTAGCATGTGAAAAAAAGTATGTGCATGAGTGTATAGGTTAAAGGTGCATTGTGGAGTCTTTTCACTGGTGTAAATTAACATACTTTTTTGTTTAAATTCAGTCTTTCTCACCAAAATGTTTTGCATATACCCCTGAGGACAAAAAAACCCTTTATACATGCTGACACATTTATGTTCTTATTGGTGTGTTCAATGCAAACAAAATGGGACACAATAAATAAAAACATTCCTCCAGAAGCTTCTAGTGGTCGAAACCTTCACAGTGTAACTTTAAAGGAATACTTCACCCCAAATGACCATTTGTAAATCAATTAAGAGTACTTTCACACCTGCCCTGTTTGGTTCAGTTCAATAGAACTCAAGTTCATTTGCCCCCTAAGTGCAGTTCTTTTGAGCAGGTGTGAACACAGGAATCGCACTTGGGAGTGCACCAAAACAACCGGATCAAGACCTTCTTGAAGAGGTGGTCTCGGTCTGATTACAAACGAACTCTGGCGCGGTTCGTTTGTGGTGAGAACGTGTTCCGACCTCGATCTGAACCAACTGCAATCGCATTACTTATTGTTTGGGTTAAACATGAGCATGTTACAGTCCTGGAGGATTATTAATGCACATTCAGCACATCCAATGCATCAAAACATCGTTTTCCAGTTGGAGCCACGCCTCATTTTGAAACTGTATGGTTTGCCTAAAACGAACGATGCAAGCAATGTGGTACACGATGACCAGCGCTAAAATCAACCTGCGTAGTTGTCCCTCCGTTGTGACATTAGAAAGTGTTGTATTTATCTTGCAAATGTACTCTTCTCCAACATTTTGTTTACTTCCTGGATTTTTCCTGTATTGAAATTCTGACCAATCAAGAGGAGCTTTCTTGCGTGAGGTATTTCATCTGGTCCACTTCTAAATGCTGCCGTGAGAACACGAACCAACTCTAGGCAATTATGCAACTTTGTAACAAAAGTAATCCCAGATTCGGACCAAAGCAGCCAAACTCCAGGTCTGAAAGCACCCTTAGTCTAATTCATCTAGTTATATGCTTAGTACATCCAAAACAGACAGATCCTTCTGATGGGGAACTGAAAAGTTGCTGGTCAACTATTGCCTCAATCGGTAGTTTGTTCGAGCTCTGTTGTGACTTTGGTATATCTAAACATACCCTGTATAACACCAAAGTCACACAATAACACAAACAAACTGATTGAGGCAGCGGGAGACCAGCAGTTCCTGTGTTCAGTGAGGTAAAATACTATTTTTGTCAATGGAGTCTGGCTGTGAGGAGAGCATAGATAAGTTTCACTTTCAGTTCAGTTCCTCATTGGAAAAGGCTATCTATTTCATAAGTAGCCCTGCTGTGTATATGACTGGATAAATTCAACTTTCTAGATATTCAAGTGGTCATGTGGAGGGTGGAGTATTCCTTTAAAGGTACACTGTGGAGGTTTTGGATGATGCTGCACAAGTTGTGTGAGAGTTTGCAAACAGATGTTTTGATATAGTTTTGCTGTTGTTAAACATGGACCCCTATGACTTCAACACAGCAAGAATGTTCTCAATTTTCTGATTCTTTGTTTGCTGTACGCGTGCAAGAAAAACAAAGGTTTCTTCACAAATTCAACATAACACCAGGTGAATAATTAATATATAGATGATCATGTGGTGGGTAATGTGTTCCTTTAAATAACAATAAACACCAACATTCTCCACAATTGTTTTTTAATGATTTTTGTGCGCAAAAATGTACTACACAAGATGAGGTAGATTTAGTGATGAAGCAGATTACTTCACTGTCGGATATGGATTTAGTAAGCTGTAAAGTGTAATAGGTAGATATTCACCCACAAAATTGCATAAAGAGAAGTTGTACTCTGCAAACTTATATCTATTTATATTTAGACATACTTCTACTCCTATCTATTTATCATAGGACCATGTTGATGATCAAGAGACCAACACCGTGACTGAAAGCTGAAGCTATAGTTTGACAGTGCCTCAGGATGCTCCATCATTATAGCTGCTGGATGCTGGCATAAAAAAATGTCTATGTTTTTTCACAAGACATTATGAGAGGGGATAAGGGGGAAAGGAAAACATTTCCACATCTGTTTTTGTACTCCATCTTTCAAATTCAATTTAGCTTGCATCAAATATGCATATACATCAAATCTCAGAAACACCACAGCAGCATGCTTAGTTGGCAACTATGCTGGTCTGCCTGAAAATGCACCCTGCTGTGCTGGTGTAAGGTTTATTTAGGCTATCTCTTCTATTTTCCTCTGCCACTTGCGTCATCCTGCTGTCTATTCTCTATTTTGGTCACTTCTGTCCTCCACTCATACACCTTTCCCACACACCCCACTCTCCACAGGCACCACTCATTCTTCCCTTCATTCACTCTATTCTGTCCTCCCCTCCCCATGCCCTCAATCCCTCTTACCGTCCTCCATCACCACTCCTCTCTAAATGTCCTCTTCTTTCTTGTCCTTGTTTTATGCAGCATTTTCTATAAATAGATATATATTTTAATCCACGTTCATCATTTATCCTCCCTGGCTCTAAATGAAATGCACCAGAAACTAGATATAAAAACAATTTGGCTTTTCCTAGGCTTTTCAGATTTTATATCCTTAAGTCACAGGGTCCATATTGTGTGTGTGTGTGTGTGTGTGTGTGTGTGTGTGTGTGTGTGTGTGTGTGTGTGTGTGCGTACGTGTGTGTGTCTGCCCCCTATTGGGGTTGAGGCCAGTGACACCCTCGGGGCTGTGCTGTCCAATCCCCTCCATGCTGCGTTTCTATAGGATTGAATTAACCTCCTGCCTCTCTTGACAATGCACATACACAAAACCATCCAGTCTCACTCACACACTTTGTCTATGCCAATCACCTCTCCCCTGTCAAGGCTGTATTATTAGCTCGGGGCACTTCTGCAACTATTATCACTCAGATTTACCTATGGGAATCAACCTACTAAATGCACAGAATCTGTTCATTCATTTTCTTAGAAGAGTCACAGTATAAAGTGCACGTCACTAGCTGCATAGGAATAACAGTGCTGTAGCTTCAGTGTAGAATGAAACATTAAAAGTTTTGCTTACTGTACTGATTGATTTTGGACCATGAGAGGCAGAATGTAGAGAAACAGAGACTGCAAAACACACTTGAAAACAGACTTATAGCTAAGCCACTGTCTTACAGAGAAGACTTTGCCTTAAGTAATTCTGCATTCACTTATAAGCTGAATCACTACTTTGAGTTGAGGGAGTTAATTAAACTGTTCCTTCAAGTTATGTACCCACTCAGAAAGCCATTTTCTGTGTGGCTTCTCAGACAGTCATCACTAAACAAATATCACTTTAATGAGATTTTATGCTTTTAAACACGTTTTTATCAATCAATTATTGATTTTAAATCAATCAACATACTAATATATTAACATTAGTTGGGTTTAACCTGTGAATGACACATTAACTGTCTTTCCGTAAACCTCTGACTGTAAAGAAATACACTTGCACTTTTTTTCCTCCATGGTAACACAATGACACCATGGTTAAGGTGCAGTTTAAGGGACAGTTCACGCCAGTATCAAAAATCTCTATGGCAGATATCGCCACTGACGATTGGCCTGCCATGGGACAGTCTCCCTCAAACCTGATACACTACACTCCTTTAAACCTTTTAAAATAAGGGAACACTGTTTCCTGTATTGACACTGAAGGTTGATACCGGATGTCGATTGTGTGCTGCAAAACTGGCTGTGGGCTGCAAACTAGAACCTGCTGGATTTGAGGCAAATGTTAGTTTAGATGTTTTACATATTAGTTTGTTTAAAACTAAAGTGAGAAAGAATGATAATCATTTTGTTCATGTTTACCATGAGGTAATCCATGAATACTGAAACATACCATGTGGGATGGAGTTATTGTGTTTCACTGTTACACCAGTACTACTCTATTTTTGTTAGTATTTTAATACATGTGTTTAAATAAAAACGTGTTCTGTATTTGGAATAATATTTATAAAAATGCATTCCTTTCAGAGCTCTCTCTTATGTCCTGACACTGTAAACAGCAGTGAGTTAGTGAAACTGCTTGTGCTTTAAATACAGACACATGTGTTATTAATGTACATATCTGATAAGCTCTAATTGGTTTTCTGGGGAAAAGTGGCTGCTGCATATCAAACCTTCCAGCTATCTATTGGCCACTAGTGGGTGATTTTAAGTGCCACTAATTCACTGGCCAGTGACACATCAGACTATTTATTAAAGTACACTAACTTAATGAATGGCCCATAGAATGGAGAGTTAAAACATTTACTGTCCTAAGAGAGAGATAGAGAGCAATAGACACAGAAAGAGGATGGGAAGGGGGAGAGAGAGAGGGAACGAGAGAGGAGAGAGTGAGAATAAATGGCCCATCGTATAGAGTTAAGACGTTAAAAGTGCAAATAGACAGCTGACCCTCTTATAGCTTGCACATGCAGCTCCGACACGCGCAGCCACCTAAGCCACTTTACACCCCGCGAGATAGAGGGATGGGGGACAGAATGGGAAAAGAGAGAGGAGAGGATGGAGAATTGGATGACACAAGAGGATGGGATGTTGGAGAAATGGAAAGAGGCGACAGATGGAAGTGAGGCAAGTGAACACAGGTGATTTATAGTTATAGTGAATACGATTTTAAAAAAGAGAATGACAAAAATGAATGAAGGAAAGATCAAAGAATGAATTAGAAAGAGACAGAGTGTAAAATGAGAGAAAGAGACAGAGTGAAAGAGGGAGAGAACATAGAACATGTAAATCATTGAAGGTTTTTTACAAACGAGGGGCCGTAAATTAAACACAGAGTGGTCGGCTAGTTAGCATCTAAGTTAAGTAGGCCATATGATTTGATGGAGAGAGGGTCGTTGGAGAGCACGGCACAAGGAGAGAAGACAGAAATGTATAGAAGAGACAAAGAAAAACAAGGAGAGGGACATGGGAGAAAGGAGAGTTACTCTTCATTTCCATAATTTCTCAATTCTTCTGTCATGCTTTCTACTGTCTTCCTGCTTTTCAACATTGCGTTGTCTTCATAGAAATAAATCAGGTGATTGAAATAGGAAAAGGTGGGAAAGGAAAAGAAGGCCAGAGCATGATTTATTGTCAAAGTCATTAGAGGGATTTGGACTCACAGCAGCTACGTTACTGTGTTTTATCATATATAAAACATATATATTTCATATTTATCACTTACACTCCAGTATACAGTATATACCATATATTCCTTGTCTATTTTTTTCCATCTGTGCCCATATTTGTGCACTAGTTTGCTTGTCACTGTGCACTCCGTTACTCTCCTTATCTGTGTTTTAGTGTGTGTGTGTGTGTGTGTGTGTGTCAGGGGAGCCGGATGCTGTGAAAGGCCATTACCACCGTGAGTCCATGTCACTAGGCCTGTGAAACCCAAGGGAACCCCACCACTGATACAAAGGGATATGGGGATAACACACACCCACCCACACCCACACACACACACACACACACACATACACAGGCATATAGAAATGTAGACACATACAAATAGTGCCTACTTATGGCCACATGTGGACCCCACAAGGTAAAATTATAAATCACACATGCCAAAATGAACACACAACCACCCACCCACACACACCTACACACACACACACACACACACACACACACACACACACACACACACACACACACACACACACACGCTAATAGTTCTAAAAATATATACATTTATAGCCACACACAAGGGGGTTAAATAGCCCCAAAACAAGCCTTTGAAACACCATCAGTGTGAAGCTGCCACACATTAGCACTTTACAGGTCACAGCGCCTAAAACAGATATGGTCACCCTTGGAGACTGACCCTGTTTGGCACCATATTAGGAGGAGAAAATCACATCCAGACTCCCCCACATACCCAGTAAGATTCACTCTAAAATGAAATCAGACTCAAGTATGAGGTCAGAATGAATCAGTTTGTTTCACTATGTGTACAACATGAATGAAATCATAGTTTCTGAATAAAACTGCAAGATCTTTCCCCAGGAGTAGAAAATAATTGCAATGCCTTTTCTAAAAAACAAAAACAAAATAAACAAACAAACAAAAAAAGCCTTGACTTTGGCCCTTCAGCTGTCACCATCTTGTATTTTTTTGGAGCCAGCCAGAAGTGACCATATTTGGTTGCTGAAATTAGCTATAGAGACCAAACCCATTTTCATACCAGGCTTTAAACATGTTATTTTTTTGCTGCAAAGTTGGGCATTTTAACATGGGGGTCAATGGTGACTGACTTGCTTCTGGAACCAGCTCCAAGTGGCCATTCAAGGAACTGCCATTTTTGGCACTTCCATGTTGGCTGCATTTTTCAGCCCTGGAGGTTGTTGCTTGCCTTTGCCACTCCTAAGAATTCATATTGTAAGTCCACAGTAGACAAAGGTTTCAGTCCTTCTTTCTCCACTTACAAATACTGTGTTGCTTGGTGCTACATGTAACATGTTGTTTGGTCCTTGAATGTCACCCCATCATGCATGTTAAAATGACCAAGAATTACCAAGAAAGTAGCTGGGGTTGAACAATGCTGGAGCAGTTTGTAGGCTGTATAGGGGTCTGACGATGAGGTTGCTCCTGGTTAGAATTCATTCAGCATTCATTGTTCAGTAGGTTTTTACCAGGAGCCAAATTATCCAAAGACATCTCTTCCTCTCCAAACCAAACATACCAGATGATTAAAAATGGGAAAAACACTGAATAAAGCAGTTTGACATTACAAATCATGGTTTCTCCAAGGCTGTCCAGTGTTCCTTGGGTTTTAATTAGGGGCAGGGTTCCCACTGAGGTCTCTCAAAAACAAAAGGACCCAGTGATTTCAACTGGTAAAAACACTGAATAAAGCAAGTTTAATATCAATGTTTCTCCAATGCCATTCAGCTTGCATAACAGCCAATGCAAAAACATGAATAGCCCTACAAGAGCCAGTGTTTGGTTTGCTCATTCTGGTCCATTATAGAAACATGGGGATCTTCTTAGATGAAGACCTGCTCTCTTTGTACATATAAATGGCTTATTCTAAAAAAAACACAATGATTCTGAAGGTGATGATAAACACTCAAGAAAACATGCTTAGTATATGATATTCCACTTCTGCCACTAAATCCCCTCTAAATCCTACACACTTGACCTTGAGGTAAAGTTCCAAAAATGGAGGATTCCTTATCATATGAAGTGATTTCAACCCACACATCCATACAAAGTAGCTTGAATTAACAATTGTCACCACAAATGCTGTCTACTTGTTCATCAAAACTGAAATGTCTATCATATTGTACACCTCCCTTGTTAATGATTTGTCTTTAAAAGTGTATCTCCTTTATTATAAATTATGTAATGGAGTTATTTGAAAAGCTATAACTGTGTGTCACTGGCATAACAGTGAAACTTTATACGAATGAAATGGGGCCGAAAAATTTACCCTGTGGGACCCCCAAAATAATATCTGCCATGAATGAATTGGCTGTGGTGACTAAGAATGCCTCATCAGATGGCTGAGTTTTAAACCACTGAAAAACCCCAGCTCATCACAGTTATCAGCAGCGACAGATCGGGGTTATATCCTCTTTTAAGTGCAAAACGCTGTGTCATTCATTAGTCAGTTTTGCTGAGTAGAGCAGAATAGACCTGCTCTGTCTTTTGTTCTTGTATACAAAAGAAATACAACCAATTTAAATACTGAATTGAGAAACTAAAAAATAAGGAAAAAAAAATATAGTATGAGGGGATTATGAGAGAGGAGACAGCATAGGAGCAAGATAAAGGGATAAAAGACATTGAGAGAGAGAGAGACAGAGATAGAAGGAGAGATGTAGATGAAGCCAGAAGGTGGAGGAGGAGAAGAGAGGAGTTAAGTTGGCCATTAGCGATGCGGCGTGTGGAGCCCACTCTTACATGCGTTCCACAAGGTTAACGATAAGAGCCCCTCAGCAGCTGAAATGCTCAAGTAGCTTTTATCGTATCATAATAATGAATCAAAGATAAAATAAAATAAATGAACTCCAAAAGGCAAGCAAGTAAAATAAAACGTATGTGCAGAGAGCCGGGTGACCAGGCAGCAGCCCAAATAGAGAAGAGAGAGAGAGAAACTGTGGAACGAGTGAAGGGAGAAAAAGGAGTAAAAATCTTTGCTCTCTTTACGCTAATATCTTCTTATGTCATCTGGTTGAAAAATATTTGCCTTCGGGTCAGGGCTCCCCCTGTTAGGAAAAGGCTTCTTCACGGCTCTCTGCTACATTAAATATCTGGCCTCTGCATCCCATTTACTGCTGCTGGCTATTAGGACAGAGAGAGAGAGAGAGAAATAAGGGAGTGTGTGAGGTTGACAGAGCAAGAGAGAATAAGTAATAAAAGGGAAGAATGTGGAGATGGAAAGAAAGAGGGATGTCTGAAGGAAAAAAGCATTTAAAACACAGCAGTAAGAGAATCAGAGACAGAAAGAGAGAGAAGGAGTCTAAAAAGCTTCTATTGTTTTGTTTTGTGTGTGTGTGTGTGTGTGTGTGTGTGTGTGTGTGTGTTTAGTGCCCTTGGCAAGAGCAGGAGATCTGGCCATTCAGAATGGACAGTAGTTAGCCACCCACTGGAGCAAGCTGTTACCACTTCCTTTTCCCTCCTCCTCCCATTGCCCCCCTCTCTTCCTTCCCCTCCCTCTTTCTCTGTCCACTCATTCCTCACTGTTCTCTTTCATTTTAATGCAAACGTGGTAGTTAAGGGACAGTAGCCTAGAGTTCACCGTTAAGGCCATGTCTGAATGCTCTTGAGTGTTGGATCAATTTGCATTTGGTAAATAAACAATAAAGCAGCTCCCCTGCCTTGACAACAGCAGGAGTACCATTTAGTAAGTCGCAAACATACGTTAAAAAGCACTTGAACAGTGTTGCAATAATGACTGGCTGTGTGTGGTTCATTTCTTGGCCTTATCAATAGGGTCACTTGGGTTGGAATTGAGCGTGGTGTGGTTGCGATCCCCCTGTTTGACTTCTCTCCAGTGCTGCCGACCTTGTTTGGACTGTCCCAACTGCTTCAGCATGTTTAATATTTTTGTCCTGCACTTGGATTGTTTGGACTAAATGAACTCTCACTCTGGCCAATATTGAGACAGGCATTGTTTACCGAGTGTGCTTCAGATAACACAAAGGCAATTTATGCATTTATAACTCATATTAGTTTGGGGGCCACATACAGCCCAGTTTGATAACAACTGGGCCAGACCTGTAAACCCATCGAGCACTGCATTATAACCAGACTGAATACTAGTTTTGTGTCGGTATGTTGTCAGACATGTCCTCAACATCAGGAATAAACTTTTTAATTTTTATTTCCAGCAACCCAGAAATCATTGAATAAAGACATTTCCCTCACAAGTTAGTGGTATTTACTTCTTCTACAATCCAATTAATCATATTTTTATAACTTTGTAATTCTATAACACCTTATTTTGAATCCTTCTGCAAACTTTGCTAAGTCTGCCTCTAGGTCCCCCCGTCAGCTCAATCTGGGCCGTTTGAAGGCATTATTCCATGTAACACATATTAATGTCAGTATATGGATACACTACAGTTGTTGCATTAGCTGATGTGACCATGGAGATAAGAATGACTGCCGGCTTGACCGCAGTTCATTCTGCTACATTACTAACTGTACTGACTAGCTGTAGCTGGGTAGCTACCTTGCTAACACTGCAAACACATATAATAAGCATGAGTGACATGACAGCTGTCAGCGGCACAATTATATTAGACTTTTAATGAAATGGAATCATTGTTTAACTTTCCAGCAATGGTTTTCCAAGTCTGCATGAAATAAAGGTCTGTGAGAATATTACAATACCCACTAGACGGCTGACTAAATTGATGGATCATAATGTTGTCGGTACAATCATCTCTTAGTACAGTACAGTGATCTGAAGGGCCACATGCCATATCTTTGACACCCCTGAGCACAAAGGCCATGCGGTACAGCTGCGTTAAAACAATGTAAGAGGCTACGTTGGTGAGGGTGTGTTGCTTCAGGGACCTTTGAGCATGGGCGGACTATGAGATTAGATTAACCAACATGTCCCACCACCTCTACTACATATAGCAAGATACACAGACTTTGTGTGTGTCTCTTTTAGTTCCTGCATCTTTTTGTAGTTTTGTGACATTTTTGGTCTTTTTTGGTCTGTGTGAGGTCATTTTGTGTCATTTTTGGTTATTTTGTGTGTCTTTGTGGTTATTTGCTCCTTTTTTGTAGTAACTTTGATCTCTTCGCAGTTTCTTTGCATCTCTTTGTGGTCTGTTTGTGTCTCTTTGTGGTCATTATGTTTTATTTTGAGTGATATGTTGAAGGTGAAGGCCAGGCCTGAAACGTAGGGCACCTTGGCCTGTGCCTGGTAGGCCCATTCAGTAATTCATCCATGCCAGTGAGACATGAAATATGATGTAGGAAGTTCAGTTTGAATAACAGCTCCATGAGTTTGAAGGCTAGAGTTACAAAGTAATCTAATTATGCTTGCATGTGTTAGAATGACCTCCCCAATGCTGGATGTTGCTACAAAAGTTGAGCTTCAACTTTTCCTACTGGAGCCCTCTGAGCTGGCCTCATTCAAATAATTGGGGTCATGTGTTTTTTTCAGGACTGTTGTCTGTCTGAACACGTTGTAAACATAATCTTGTGAAGTACAGCACTGCTGGAAACTAGCATGCATGCTCTGTGAACTATCTCGTAAATTACGTGCGTATTGTTTGGTACCAATCTAAAAGAAATGTGTGTGTAAATCAGAGACAAAAGACAGGTGTCAAAACTGGAAGCCTGGTTTTAATTGATATTGCTCTACTGTAATAATCCTGAAAGGCATAGTCTGGAGTAACACATGTAATGTTTCAACCCATAGTAGTTTAAGTTACAGAATCATAGGTCTCTCTTTTTGCATTGAACAATATATACAATGTGAAATAAATACATTTACACAAATGGACATTATTGTTGGAGCACACTTGTATGATACACGTCACAAAAATATACAGGTTATTGTTTCTTTTTTTCATTTACTGATGTGAAGCACATCTAAAATCTACGGACATGTTTTTTAATTAACACTACAGGGTCTTCTCTCGTACACAACTCTTCTCCACCACGACGGGGTCTTTTTAACCTTTAAATATCCTTCGTATCCAAACGTGTCATCGTTCTCTCTCCCTTAAATATTTTCTTCACATTTGCAAATTCAGACTGCAGGGTTAGCTGCAGCACAAGTGGCAGTTACATTTGGGGATTAAATACAACTAAATGACTAAACACTGTAGAGCTGTAGATAGACACAGTTTGGCCTTAGCAGATTTCAGGGGCAGCCATGGAAGATGGACAATCCCGCTTTGTTCCTACGCCTAAATAACTCATCCCTCTGTTCCAGCTAAACTATTGTTACATAGAGTATTCGCAGCTAATGGATCTAAGTTCCAGATGAGGGCGGTAACATGGTGCCTAAAGTGCAACCAGGTCAAACTCTTTCTATCGATGGCTCTGCAAAAACCCAGTCAGTCCTTCTTTCAACGCTCCTCTTAGAAAATACCAGTTTGGTTTGTTGTCTCTTATGTGGTTTTAACACTAACTGCAGAATCATTTTAAAAGCTTCAACACCATTTAGACGTGTAACACAAAACAAACAAGTGCAACTCTTGTCTCATCATTGCACAGTCATCCAAATATTGCCTTTTAACTAGCAAAAAAAATGTATGAAAACGCATTCGTTTTGTACATGTAAATAATAACTACGAGCAGCAAGTTATATCAAAACCTCCGAAAGAATCACACAATCTCCCTCCTGATTATAGCTGGTAGATTTATTGTTTTTTTTTTTTTTTACTAGCAAAACAAGATGGCATACGGCGAACCATTTCCTGCCAGGACCATCATTTACAGTAAATTACTCGTTTGACACTGGTAATTTGTTATTTAGGAAAATTCAGAAAGACATATCAGCATTTGCTAATTTAGAAACTTGATTCTTAAAAAAAAAAGGCTATTAACCAAATCCAGCTCAGCCTTAATCACCTCAGGGAGACGTGTAACATCTTTCATTACGTCAAATTGCTCAGAAGTACACAGGTTTGGTTTGACAACTTACAAATAAATAAAAACAGTAACATAAGAAAGAAAAAATAATAGTGAGGAAAAGAGCACTTTTCTTCCATAGGTTATTTGTCGACCATTGTACAGTGGATGATAAGAAATACCATCGTTCTGACCATGAGACGGTGTTTTAAGGTACAATCAAAACAGGAAAAGCAACTGTCATCAGGGACTTTACCTGCAAATTTATTTTATGCACCTGTGAAATAATTAGTGTGTATATTTCTTTTTAAGAAAAAAAATGACGTTAATGTTTAAGACCTTTGATGTGTTGTTTGAATTGATGCTATTTGTAGCACAAAATCTCTAAATCTAACTGTGTATAAAGAGGTACCACAAGCACAGTAACGCGTTCATTAAAGGAGACTTTGAGTTTTAAATCTTGAGTTCTTAATTCTGGGGCCGAAGCAGAAACGTGTCCCACAATGTAATGAGTGCATGGTGAAGAGAAGAAGAGAAACAGCAAGTGCAAACTAAACATGTCGAGCTTTTTTTTCTTTTTCTTTTCTTTTTTTTTTTTTTTTTTTTTTTACATTTCCCACCAACCCACAAAAACCTTTAATCCTAACCTTCACCTGTCCGATCATTACTCTTTGTGGTAAAACAAGATATCTTCCTGGAAATGAGCTGAAAACAGGACACAACGATGGAGGGAAAGAAAAAGTTTTTCATCTTCGTATTTTCTCTTTTTGACTGCTGAAACAGTAAAGATGATTGAGCCGAGCTGTATGGAAGGCAGTTATGTACAGCGAGTTTATCAAAAAAGAGTCACCTACAGTTCTGAATTACTCAAATGTCCTTTTCATTTCATCGTTATTTAAACCTAAAGATATACAGTATATTGTTTATTCTACAGGAAAGTTACACAAATGATCCCTTTTTAAATACTTGTATGGTGTTTCTTCATTTAGATACTAAATATTTAATTATTTATGTATAGTTTGGTAAAGATGAGTACTGTAATTTGATCTTGGTGGTCTAGTTAAGTTTCTAGAAGAAGAGCCTTATATCCGGTTCGGTTCATTGAGAGAGAATCCGGTGCCCAGACCCCCAGCGGACTGATCCGACAGACAGACAACATGGCCTCTACTCTACTCTGTGTTGTCTAAAGAAGAAGCACACGGCACAAGAACGGGAATCACCACAAGAAAAAGTACACAGCAACGCCTTAGAAGACTCAACAAAGGAGGAAAGGATCAAACAGAAAGACTTGAAAACAAAGAAACAGATAAAACTAAAGAAACAGGGTTTTTTCTTGATAGAAAAAACAGCGAACATGAAACACACATCGAGGCTGAACTACATTTTTTTTTCCTTTTTTTTCTCGATTTTGTTTCCAATAAAATGTCTTATGTTAGAATTATAATCTGTATAATTTACAATATACAATGTTTAAGAAGGCTGAGAAAATACCCCTTACTTATAATACTGATGTTTGATATAGAGCGTGTGATGTTAGAGATCAACTATATTTAAACTGCAGCACTCCTCAGCTGTGACAAGTTGCCATTTTATATTAGATTACACCCTCATCTACATTACACATTTTGGCATTCTTATTCGGCTTTAGAAATGACATAAACAATGATATAAAAAAAAAAATCCCTCGACTGTCTCCACCTGTTAAAGCTGTGATCAGTCAGCCATGCGATCCTGCTGTAACAATGAAATTGTTTTTTTATTTGATTGTAAAATGTCAGACAGCTTCCCGTAAGCTCAGCTTTCCATTTCTTGCCACTAAACAATGCACATTAAGTCACTGTTTGCAACACTTAATATAGCAGCAGACCACTATCTGCTATGGAAAGATATAGTGGAGTAATGATGTCGTGAGCAGAGAATGAAGTCTTGCTGCCTTTGAGTGTTGTAATCTGAGCCTCTCTGTTGTGGGAGCCATACCTGCCACGCGTGCATGTTAGTTCATGTGAGTTCTTGTAAGTGAATCTTCGTGGAAGTGTAGCGCTCACCCTGATTAACACCATTAGATCTGTAAGCATAGTTGCTATTGTTAGCACTATATACTGAGTTAGCACTGTTTGCTGCTAGCTGCCTGCTCAGTCACCTCCATGTGGAGAACCATGAGCACACAATCCTGCCAAAGACTCTGAATCCCAGATATGCTCTGAATGTCGCACACTGCTCCTTTAAATTTAACAGGCCACTTCGACTTTCAGGCCCTGTCTACACACATTCAGAAAAAAAGTATTTTTCCCTCTCTGTTTCGGCTTCTCGCCCTCAAAGTTTTCAAAAAATGTCTAATAAGGTGCCAGTTTTCAAAAGCTCCAGTTACTTTGTACTTGTGGACATTTGAAATGGAGCGTTGGGGAAATAATGATGTCATCTTCTCAGTGGGTGCATGTCAACTGTTGCTTTGTGTAATGACCATGTGCCAGAAACAATAACGACACTGGACTTTTTGTTTATGTTTTG
Source organism: Epinephelus fuscoguttatus (assembly GCF_011397635.1). Classification (NCBI taxonomy): domain Eukaryota; kingdom Metazoa; phylum Chordata; class Actinopteri; order Perciformes; family Serranidae; genus Epinephelus; species Epinephelus fuscoguttatus. Next base: position 21,003,677 of record NC_064753.1, on the reverse strand, counting down.
TTAGCATGCTTGGTGTAATGACTACTTTACACTTAAACTTGCTGCGCCCAGTGTTATTTGGTCCACTTCAGTGTTTGTGGTTAGAGTCCACCAGAAACAAAGGCTTTGGATCTGAACCAGCAGATGGTGGGACATTTTTGAGAGTTGGATTGTTGTCAATGAGGAGTGGAAGCAAGACTTTAGCACGTCCAGAGCATCACTCGAATCTTACAGTAAGCTCCTTCGTTCGTAAAGAGAAGTGTAATCAACAGTAATGAGACCTCCAGTCGTTTGGTAAAAAGTAACTTTAGCTTGTAGACTTTACTGCCTTGGCAACGAATGGAGACGGCAAAAGACAGCTAATGCTGGTGAGTGTTTGGAGTCATTTTTGCGTTCTAGTGCATACAGAGATATTTTGTAAAATTAAGGTTGTGTGGACAGAATTATTTTTTACGCGTAGGGGGAAAGATTTCCACTTGAAAAAAATATCTTTTTATGTGTAGACGGAGCCTAAAAAACGCCTGTAAATTACTATAAAACTGGCCACCTAAAGTCCTTATCGTTCCGAGTTTATTTAATTAATGTCATTAAATTCACATTTTAAAAAAATGCTTTTTGATGAGACTTCTCTTTGTTCACCTGAAATGCAGGCTATATTACAGATGTGTGTCTAACAATAAGAAGCGGAAAAGTGAGCTAACATGAAACTGTCAACATGATGTTTTTTTATTGATGATTTTTTGTGTTTTTGTGAGCACCGTCTCCCTCTGCACAGATCCAGGTTTAAGTTGTTCTAATGGTCACCACACTCGGCCACATGGCTGAAGAAACATGACTAAACAGCTGATTATAAACAAAGAACTTTTGTTTTTCATCAGATTAAAAGTGACAGCAAAAAGAGCCTGGTCAAACATCAGAGCCCTGTGATAACTGCAAACTGGATTATGGATATTTTAATTTTCTTAGCTGCTTGTGTTACTTCTTCGGCCCTCACCATAACCGTTCCTCACACAGCTTTTATGTGACGGTGGCATTAACAGCTCATCCTCACATTTCTGGTCCACATTTGTTCGTGTCTAACTTTCTCTAACAAAGGAAATATTGACTGTTATCTAATAGCGTATGGCAAGTTACACAGAGAGAAAGAGAAGCTACAAACTCTCCTCAAATCCCCGTCCTCTCTCTCCCAAATTTAAGACTGGCACGTTATGTTTATATTGCAGACTTAGTCCATATGCACAAACCCCTCCTTTAAAAACCACTATTGCTCAGAGTTTCTCTAAGATAAACGCTGATTTGTTAATACATTATTACTTGTTATATTTATATATATATGATAATTGCTGAAAGTGGTCAAGCTGATAGAAAAAAGGAAAGACATATTGATTGATTCAGTTTTAAGAAGACAATATTATTAACAAAAACAAAGCCGTGTTATATGTCATATACAGGATGACAGTTATTTACAACCCTAATACTGGTATCATCGCTAAGATTATTTTCAAGATAGAAATAAAAAAAAAAGGAGTTTGAAAGCAACAATAGTTGTTCTTCAGTCAGTTTTGTCAGCACACATTTTCCTTCTGGTTCGTATTGCGTTGAGTGACTGAAGCGCCCCCGTCACTCCCTGAATGGATCACAAATATATCTCCGTGCTGACACGAGAGATGAGGTGGAAGTTATGAATGTAACGGAGCAACGAGGGGAGTACTGAAGTGACACTTTGCAGTTTTTGGAGTTTGGGTAAAGAGCACGGGCTGGACTATTCTTAATGGCACATTGACAGACTGAAATCTCTACTGACTTATGTGTGGAGAGCTACAAACCTGGGCCACTGAGCGGCTGAAAAGGTTTTAAACAGACGTCCAAACACAAGAGGAGTGTCTGACAGAATGAATGTGGACTCAGCCTACGTTTACCAGTCGGACAAGCAGGAATCCATTCTTGACAGTATAGATCGTCTTATTGTGTTGAGTAGTCTTTTGACTCTGTCAGTCGATCACACCTCAAGTGGTTTGAATATTTGGAAACATTTTCAGCCACATTAAGTGTGCAAACACTTAATTCTATGGTTATACTGACAGGTTTGGGAGGCCAGGGTCACTGATCCTCAACATATACAACAAATAGTAAAATTGTAGTTGACGTACGGGAGTCATGGGAAACCAGGAACTGAATTTAGGGAGAACCAGAGAGCGTTTACAGCAGTGGTTTCCAATCCTGGCCCTGCTGGCTTTCATAACAACCAGAAACATTTTCTGGTTGGAGCAGAAAACCAGCTTGAGGCCCAGCATTGAAAGCCACCGGTTGATCAAACCAGAAACAGTTTTGGGTTATGACAGTAAAGTTTGCTGGCATCCTCTGAATGGATGAGCTCCATTCTTTGGCAGGGCAAATCTCCTCTTCTTTTCTTTCTGTCCATCCTTCCAAATTTCATTGTACATGTAATTTGACAACAAACGTCATTAATACTTCTTTAGTGTTCTTTTTTTTTTTCTCCACTCGTCTTCTTCTTGAACACTTAAAAAACTCTGTTGGGGGAAATAGGGAGGGAAAAGGAGACACGAGTGCAGTCTTACAGTCTCTCTGAACTAAAATGAAGAGTTTTCAGTTTCTTTTAAATGTGTCCTCATTTAAGTGTTTGTCTTTAATAACATCTTAACTGTTATTAAATGCATAAGAGTTTTGCCATCTTCAGTGTTCGGAGCCACTGTGGTAACTGTTGAGTGATTGTTAATAGTTTTAAAACCAAATATCTTCTTGCCTTGGTAATACGGGGGTCATGTCCGTCTGTCAGCTTCTTCCCCAAAACAAAAGGTCAAGCGAGCGGCCTTCTGTCAAAGACGGCGAAAGTTCAGGGGTTCGGGTAAGAGGTTTAGGTTACTTGTTTGTTCATAGTTGGATGTGTCAGCAGACATACTTCAGGGACATGTTTCTGTGTGTGTGTGCACATGTGTGTAAAGAGTGTGTGCGTGTAAAAGAGCAAGAGGTCATTCAAAGTGAGATTCAGACTGGCGTCTAGCTGTCCTTCTGTCTATTCTCCCGCCCTCAGACCTTGGCTTCCAGCAGCTCCAGGAAGAGTTTGTGCATTGGGACTTTGCCGTCCTGCTTGATGCTGTAGAAGTGTTGCACAGCCTTGGTGGAGGTCTGGCGGAGCAGGGGGAGGGTCATGAGCAGCTTGCCCGCCCGGCGGGGATCCTCCTGGTGCTGGGAAGCCTCGTAGTCCTGCAGGGCCTCGTGGAGCACATCCTGGAGCTTCTGCACTGCATCCACGTCCTCAATGTGCATGGAGTCTGGAGAGCGAAGGAAGACAAGCACATAATTACGATTCAAATGTGAGCAAAAGATATTTGATGAGGCATTTATAGAATTTCCCACAGATGTTGTCAGTTTGGCCTTATCTGGACATGAAATTTAGATAAATCTTACATTAAAAATATCAATAAAGCAAAATAGGGTGTAATGGTTAGATTTATTTGTTACTATTAGAATATGATGTAATTTGGACAGTGAACTCTTTGGCTGACTAAAATGTTTCCGAATTTTCTAGCAATAAAGGCAGGCATGTTTTGCAGTGCAGAAAGCTCCCACAGCTCTCTCAGATGATGTTTACAACAGTATGTGTCTCTGTCAGTACCTGTGCCCCCTCTGTCTGCTGTGTCATTGATCAGTGCTGCAAAGGAGAGCGATGCTAAAGACTCAATCTGAAATCCAAACAAGGCGAACACAGGGATGCTACTGAAGGCCATAAACTCACGCATGGAAATTCTTTACGCTGTAGAGAAATGTAATTTTGATGTATATTTAAAAACACCTCTCTGCATTTGCACTGGAATATAAACCAACATGTGTTTTATACTGCAGACCAGGGTCAACTTTTAAAAGTAGAATTATGAATGTAGTACTGTAGAATTAAACACAGTCCATTGCTCTGTAACATAGATGTAAAACACAGAATTTCTAGTCGAAACTAAATCCAGGATGGAGGCGTTAAAATCAGATGCTGCTCCCTGCTCTGTCTGTAAAGTGTGGATCTGTGGGTGTGATAAATGGACACACAAAGAGATGAGTGGGCGGAGAAAAAAGAGATAGACTTGTCGAATGATGGAGAGATGCAGGAACACCTGAAAGTCTGTATATGTGTGTGTGTGTGTGTGTGTGTGTGTGTGTGTGTGTGTGTGCATAACCATTTGGCCGCACACATCTGTAATCTCCCTTTGAGCTGGCATGTAAGGTGCATTTCAGCATATGTGGCAGTAAAGGCTGAGACTGTCCCTCAATAATAATGCTCCATATTGCCCCTTAGGGAGGCAAAGTCTTAATGTGAGCTGGCCTTTAGCTCCCAACCTCCGATCAATGTCTCCGATCAATGACTACATGCATGTTAAATAATAATCACAAGGCAACTATTGATAGGCCACCACACCCCAACACACACACTTACACACACAAACTAGATCTGCAGAGGGGATGAGACCTATGAGTCTAACAATGCTATGGTACTTCTAACAGCACACTCCTCACACAAACACACCTGCTGAAGCATTTGTACATACGAGCAAACCATGGCAGATAAAGTATGACCTCACACATTAATTAATTCAATGGTAAGTAAAACATACATTATATTGTGCAGACAAAATAAATTCAACAGAAAATATGTGAACACAGCCACACACACATACACAAACACAATCAAATACACAGTGTTGGATCTATAGAGTGTAATGCATGTATCAGTATGCAGGACCAGACCAGTCAGTGGGCTGGATTCTATAGGGATCAATAGAAAACTCAGCTTCTATCTGTTCTCAAATTGTCTACTTTTACCCCTGTTTAAATAAAACTGGGTGGTCCACTAGTCAGATCTTTGTCCATACTTTGATGCTTGATGATATTTTCATCAGTGGGTAGGGATAAGTTATATTTATTATGTTAATGGGGTAGATTATTGTTTATATTTGTGTTCATACAAAAAAAAAAAAAAAAAGCATAAAATACAATCTATATAAAATCTCAGCTTCCGCATTGCAGATCTCTATTTTGTCAGTATGAGTCACTTTTACTTGTCTTTAATATTTTTTCAGTTATTTTCAATGCAAACATGGTCAGGCCAAATATTTAGCTGCCCTCTATGCAGCGTCTCTTGTTAAATGAAAACATAATTTAAACTTTATAGTACTACGATATGTGTAATATATCCCTCTTTCTTGAGAATTGGGACAAATTACATCCTGCCTTATTGACTTATCAACACACTTATTCTGTTTCTGGGGTGAAACATTATTTTTAAAGGATTTATTTACATGTATAAACATGATTTATGAAATGGGTGAAAACACCCTTGCCCTAGACAAACGTTTACATCTTCAAACAATTAAAAAAAGTGTGAAATGCCTTCAAAATGTAAAGCTAACAGTATCTACTGTTAACATCAGTGGAAAAATGTACTGTTATAGTCATCTTATTGTTTTAAACATATTTCTTTTAATGAAATATTGGCCCTTTTAAGATGTGTCTTCAATTTTTGTCAACTGTCTACAAAAACATAATTTAATGAGGCATAAAAGGGGGTAGCAATTTTCCAAGAACTCCTGTCTCACTTCCTGGTCTCCAAAAAGGCAGGAATGCTGCTCAAGTACTGGTAATATTTCTATTTTATGATTAATGATATTAATTTTGGGTGTGTCTCAACCATAACAAGATAAAAAACTCCTTAACCCTTCTAGATGAAAACTAAAAAAGAATTATCGTATAAAAATCTGTATTTTGATGAGCTTTAAGAGAACTTAGCTTTAGAAACTTTGAAAATAAAATTGCTCCTCACTACGACTGCTGTGAATTGATAAATAGATAACTTTTTGTCAACACTGTAACGTGTACACTGTCAGATCTGACATCTATTATGTCTGCTATTCAAGAAGAAATCACTGGGAGGTTGGCCCATTACAGGGTTTAATAGTCAAGACTTTGATGTTTTAAAATATATTTTCCCAGCCTAATTGAAGAGTAAAAATCAACCTCACCCAAAATAAGGTTTTGTCCCTGCTCTCAAGAATGAGTGATGTACAAATCAATGAGTGTTACTGCCGGTCGCAATTAAAAAACAATCCCTTACTTGGATTTCTAATGAGCGGATACCTGAGGTACAGCCCATAATGACCACGAGTTAAAATGAAGTTTAATGAGTTTCACATTGTTTTTGATTAATACTGTGTGTTTAGTATTTAAGCTGGTAGACATGGCTGCTGCCTGCGCTCTGACCCGCAGTACATTCACAAGTAAAACAGCAGACGTTAATGAGCACAAGCACACAGGGCTGTTAAAACACACGTTAACACGGAGCTCACAATGCGCACACACACACAAATGAATGCACAGACATACACAACACACACACAGGGACACACACACACACACACACACACACACACACACACACACACACACACACACAGACACGTGCTTCTTGTTTCCCATGGCTAGTTTAGCTGTCTTTACATGTGGGGCACGTTTGCTAACATTTCTTAAGGCTTGGCTTCATTAATGCAGACGATTAGCATCCTGTGAATTAATTAGTGTCAGTGCCCTTCAAAATGCTAATGCTAGCATTCTGTTGTCTTGAAGAGCAGTTGGAGAGTCTGGGCAATGATGCAAAGTTCTTATTTGGGCGTCAGCTGTTTCGATTTCAATCAGTTAAACGAATGACTATTTCAAATGTGAGCTCTCTCAACAGTGAGGTAAGCTTTTGATGGATAATTACTTTCCGGACTTATCAGGATATTTTTTATGTTGCATGTGCCAAATTCACAAATGGATTTCAGCTTCAGTATGAGTTAACAGCATGCTATTTCCCCCTGCAAAATAAAATGCATATTGTAGTTTGACATTTACCCATTAGTTTTCTGCTTTCATCTGCCACAGCCTGACAGGAACAATACTATTTATTCTTGTACTAAGTACCCTCCTGATATGGGGAGGTTTTTGACATGTTACTCTGTATTTACAAAACAAAAAAAGTGAAAATGAAGGTGCAGTGTTGACATAGAACAATATATGTGTGTAACTGTGGGCGGGTATAGCATTGAAAACATTCATTAAAAATGCAGACCAATACAATGTCACCACTTACTTCCTAATTACCAGGAAGTTGGATCTAGAGCTTTAACAATGAGCTGATTTATTTATAATTTTATCTACAGAAAATCTAATAATTGTTCGTTTAATCGTTTAACATAATTCTAAGGCAAAAATACTCTCCGGTTTCAGCTTGCAAAATGTAAAGATGTGATGCTTTTTTGTTTTATATCTTTGCAAAAATTAATATCTTTGGTTTCTGATTGGACAAAACAATTTGAAGATGTCCTGGCAGGAAATGTAATGGACCAAAAGATTAATCAAGAAATGTATTGCCAGATTAATAGATAAGGAAAATAATCTGAAGCAGTAACAGCAATAATTGAATATTATAAGATTCACAACATTTTGAGTGGCAGCACGTTAAATGGGTGTATCTAATAAATCTGAGTATGTTACCTTTTATGTTTAAACTACTGACTGTATAAAATATTGGACACAGCTACCACGACGTCAACCATTGGTTTGTGGACTTCTGTTTTGAAGCCTCAAGTAGGCACTTGCCACCTTGGTGTTTTGGAGAAAGAAGTGACCAAATATGGACGACAGGATGGAGCTGTGGAAGAGTGAGGGGTGCACCTGACTCTGTGGTGATGCCTCGTAGTCACTCAAAGTGGCCTCGATTTTAATTATGCACAACTTTAAGCCTTCATAAAATGTAAACGGGTAAGTTATATAAGCATCTACCCCCTGTAAGGTTGAATGTTGAAATTTGCTATAGAGATAAAAAAAAATTGCAGCAGGCTGTAAACATGTTTATTTCTGCTGTAAAGTTAATCATTTTAACATGGGTGTCTATGGGGACTGATTTGCTTATGGAGCCAGCCTCAAGTGGCCATTGGAGGAACTGCAGGTTTGGACACTTCCACATTGGATTTATTTTTCAGCCATAGAGGTTGCCGCTTGGTTTAAACCACTCCTTCTCTCTCTACCAGACCCGTCAACTCATCCAGACCACTGTAAATCTCAGGGGCAAAGAGGACTATGTAACACCTGTTTGCCAAATAAGTCATCATAACCATCATCATGATCATCACCACTGCTGTCCAGCCTGCAGAACCAGACGGCTTTCTCAACTTTCAGTCAGCAACATTTATAGACCAACACACACACACATGCGCACACACACAAACACACAAACAGGCGGAGCCAAGAGATTGATTGTCACATAGCCCACAGGAAAACAACATGTCAATACTTTGTGCATGTGCATGACAGCATGTGCTGTATGTGTGTGAGCAAACATTTTTAGTGGCTCATATATAAGCACACACTAATGTTATATGTATGTGTTCATGTGCCAGAGAGATGATATTTGAGAAAAAGAGCTTGAGTATGTTTGTGTGTGTGAATGTGTCGGCGTATGTGCGCGTGTGTTGATGGTGGCAGAATCAGAACAAAAGGCACCTCCCTCCCTATTCAAAGCTCTCCCGTTGCATTCTCCCATTTAAACACATTGTATTGACAGCTCCCCCCTTGTAATTAAAGAGTACTGAAGAGCTGGCCGGCTTCCAAGACAAAGTTCAAAAGACGGGTCATGGGAGGAAGAAGGCGTATGTGTGTGTATGTGTGTGAGGAGGAGCGTGTGTGTGCGTGCGTGCGTGTGTCAGTCAGCTGTCGATGCAGCTGGACACATCAGAGAGGGGGCTTTATCGACAGACTTTGGGTTCTAATGATTTCAGCTTATTTAACAGGCATCTGAAGAGACGACTATGCTAATTGTAAAAGGGCTCGCCACTTTGTTTGGGGGTGGGAGGTGGGCTTCAGGTTGAAGAGTGTGTGTGTGTTTTTATACCTTTGTGTGTGTAAAATAATTAATTGTGGGCATGTGTGACGGTTAGGAGTATGATGAGACAAATGGCTTTAACAGTGAAAGTAGAAGGTTTGACAACTGCAGGTGCAGTGTGCGAAAGTATGCGTCAGGTGTCGCAGTCGTGTGTGTGTTTGGATGTGGAGTATTGAAATCAGTCCTTTGATGATTCAGTTTAAATGAGTCCCATGGGAATGGAGATCCCTAGGATTAACTCTTTCTCCAGGAGTCGCATGCTCACAAACTCAAACACACAGACACACACACATACACACACAGAGACAAAAACATGAGCAGTTTCATACCTGAGTTAGCCAAAGCGATGGCCTTGAGAGCGACAAATTCCTCCTTCTCTAGCTTCATAGTCTTGTATTTCTTCACCAGCTGGAGGATGGCATTGTTCAGGTCCAGAAGTCCGGCTAGCTTCGACTGGTCCTCGTCCATTATGTAGTCCTCGGCATACACCAACTAAAGAGAAACACACAGAGAGGTTGCAGATAAACATGTACTTTTATACGTCATTAGAACAAGAAGCAAACCTGAAGTGAAGGAGGCTGACCTTGTCTTCAAAGGACAGTGAGCGGTAGACAACACGTAGGATCAAGATCTCCATCCATGCACTCTGCAGTAGACTCATCTGGTCTGCCAAAGACAGCGTAGAGAACCCTGGGGACGATTGAGACAGAGACAGAGAGAGTGTTGTTAATTTAGTGTGCGAACAGTTAAGTAGTTGTTGTTTTTTTTAAATACTGTTTTGCTGTGCAGGAAGTAAAGTAAGTTAATTGGCTTTTAAAAGTAAAACTTAAGAGGAGCAAAGAGAGTGAAAAGGAGAGAGTAAAGCTTGTTTTGAAGCTGGTGAGAGGGTCAAGATCAGCTCTCCTTTCTTCTCTCCCTGCCCACCCTCCATCCATCCAGTTGACCACAGTCCTCCTCCTCCTCCTCCTCTTCCTCCTCCTCCTCTTCCCCTCTCCCCTGTGCCCAGGGCTGTTCTCTGGGGAAAGGCAGGCCTTATCTCCCCCTGACACAGCCTCCATGGATCAATGCTGGCCATCGCTGCTGCACCGCTCAAACACACAGACTAATTGCTGCTATGGCCTCAAAACTCCTGCTTTCTCCGGTGTCAATCCATGTCTTTCTATTTGCCTATGTCTATACCTGTCTGTCTCTCCAATCGCAATCCATGCCGCTTTATCTGTCAGCGTCTATCTACGACTGACCATCTGTGTGTCTGATTCTGCCTTCACCCATTTTTTCCCCCATCCATCTTGATACATTTCAGTCTCCATGTCGTGTCTGTTTTCAGTCTCTCTCTGTTTCACATTTTTTTGTCTACTGCTTTTTGTCTGCACTTCCTGTGCTCAATGTCTCCTTTATTTCACTCTCATTTTGTCTGTAATATTTCCACTTCTTCATTTCATATCTTACATTCTTACTTACAGACTAACGCCTGTTGTCTCTCCCTCTCTTGTCTTTCGCTTCCTGTCTGTCTATCTCTTTAATGGAACACCTGCCCACTCACACCTTTCCTCACAGCTGTCCTCTCCTCACACACCTGCCCATTCACACCTGCCTGCCTACCCATGTGTGTGGGTTTTGGTGTGTGTGCAAGCCTTCATAGGAAAGGCAAAGACAGTGGCCCATGTGAGCACACCTGTCAGACCTCACCGCAGCCATCCAGTGTGTGTGTGTGTGTGTGTGTGTGTGTGTGTGTGTGTTTGAGAGGAGCATCCTGCCAGGAGAAGCAGGCAGATGAGAAGGAAGATATTTCCTCAACAACATCTGCTGCCATGTGCCTCCTCTTGAGATGGTAGGTGTGCGAGACTATGTGTGTGTGTGTGTGTGTGTGTGTGTTAGTGTGTGTGCATGTGCGTTAGGGGCTCTTATCTCACAGTGTGTTGATGGGTAATGGCAGGCGTCTCATTATGTCCAGGTTGCAGGCTATTGTTGTTTGTAATGTGCTCTAATTCATTCTATCTACAACTGTTAACAGCTCCAACACGCACACACGCACACACACTTATGTACAGTAGACAGACACTGCTGCGCACACACATAGTATACAAAAAAAGCATAGGAACACACTGGAATGAATCCAATTGCGTATGATTGATACACACACATTCACACACACAGGGCACAGTGAAGCGAGCAGTACTGTTGCCAACTGGCAGTGTCTTCTTCTACTTAATGAAATCATCAGAAGGGATTAGAGGTGAATTTCTTAAGGGGGTCTTCATGCACACACCCACATGCACGCACACATCCCTTTCACAGATTTCTTTAGGGGGTCCTTAGGACTTCACCACTCATCGTGGGCAGGGGAAATAAGCATGGGCACTGCTAAAATTAACCCACACACTTATTGAATGTGTTTAAACCCTGGGGTCAAGTGAAGAGAGGAAGACATGAGTGAGGGGTTAATATCATTTAATGGTGTCACTGGTTGTGCGTTTTAACTTGTCTGTGTGTGTGTGTGTTTTTTCAGTGCTTTGGCACTGGGAGCAGCACGCAGGGTTCAATCAATTCGCACACATCCCTCTGGTGGAATTTGATCCAGGGGCAGTGGGGGCACACAAGGCTCAAAAAGTGGGCACACACACACATATGCATACATATACACAGAGTCAGGGGAACAAAAATACACAAGTACACACAAGGTAAAAAAAAATTGTAAGAGTCGTCCGAAACACTGATTAGCTATATGTCGATAATATGGTTTACACTTCCCTGATGCATCAAAAATAATCTCCCTCCTAATTACACTTAAAATGCACAGTTATATGTGCGCGCGCACACACACACACACACACACACACACACACACACACACACACACACACACACACACCAATAATTAAAACCCCTGTGATTAATTTATTGAGCTGAAAGTGCAGCTTTTCCTATTGAGGTACATCAATGATTTTTATCAGGATCTAGTTTGTGTGTGTGTGTGTGTGTGTGTGTGTGTGTGTGCGAATATGTGTATACCTATAATGTGTACTTGACCATAATATACATAATTGCACTGTAAGTGTGCTGGTTTGTTGTTTCATCAGCATGTTTATGTCCTTTGTGTATGCACACATTCCTATATATATTTATGTTTCTGTGAGTCTCTGCATGTACCTCTTCATCTGTGTGTATTTCCCTGTGTTTGTGTGTGTGTGCCCCGACCCCCCTCCCCTCCCCGCCAGCCTGTCTGCGCTGTTCAGCCATCCAATGCCTCTTATCTGTCTGATTAATAGGCGGCCAGCTTCAGGACAAATTAATTAACAGATAACGCCATCTCTCCCTTCTTCCCTTCCTCCCCTCCTTCTCATGAAGCGATCGATACAGCAGAAGAAAAGAAACATCAATGGGAATTTAGTGCTGATGATGGAGAGAGAGAGGTATTGATGGAGAGAGAGAGAGAGAGCACGAGAACGAGTGAGGCGGAGGGGAGAAGAAAGTAAAAAGCGGGAGAGGTGTTAGAGGGAGAGATGGTGATGTTGGTGGGAGGGGTGGAGACCTTTCTTTCATACCTGTGATTTCACTTGACAAAAGAAGGTTCCCTATTTGGCTCTAATTACATTTCCTTTCTGCCCATTGTTGATAAGGCATCTCATACTATGTGTGGGAGTGTGTTTGTGTATGTGTGGATGTTGAACAGCCTGTGTTTACTGTGGTGGCAGTGGTGGTGGTGAGCTGAGCTGAGTGTACAGTAATGCACAATGAAAATAAAGTTCAAAGCTTGGCATAAACATATTAATATACACTTTAAAGGACAGAAAATTGCTTAAGGACATGACCTGCAAGTAAAGCCATGTGCCTCCTGGACACCATTATTGGATATATGCTTATATCTCCAGTACATGCTACATCTTGCTGTATTGGAACATTGGGCAGGATTTATGTTTCCTGTTGAGCATTTCCAGCAAAACCATTTAGTAGTATATAAACTTCATTTTTAGGAGACAGGGTTGAATATTATTTTTTCTTTAAAGATTTTTTTTTTGGCATATTGCCTTTATTAGACAGGGAAACTTTAGAGTGTTGGCGGGAGGGAGCGGGGATGACATGCAGCACAGTGCAAGGGGCTGGAATCGAACTCGCAGCTGCTGCAGCAAGAACGTAGCCTTTGTACAGGGGTGCCCGATCTACCAGGTAAGCTACGGGTGAAGAGTTTCTACTAAACACAAGTGTGTACAGAGTCCGAAATTAATTTTTTGTCTCCCTGGCCAAGAGGACTTGTAGACCGTCCAAGCACATTTTCACTGGCCAACATAATAAATTGCCTTTTTGCCACAGATGCATTTGTTTAAGTACATTTCATTGTGATAATGGGTGTTACGGTACGCAAAATTTTTCAGTACAGTGAACAACTCATCACGGTTAACAGTGCCTCCTGGTGCAAAACTAGGAGCCCTTGAGATGGTCAGTTTCACTGCAAGATGCACGTAAAACCACACGTGACAGAAGAGAAGCAGCTGAGCAGCACACCAGTTAATGACGCCAAAATGCGGTAAAGACTCTCAGCGTTTTTTTATTACGTGGCTATTTTGGGACAAACATTTACCTGCCAGCGTGGTGGATAGCCCCTCTGAGATTGCCCACCAATGGAAAATCTACCCACATTTGTCGCTTGCTGGGTGTTAATTCTGGACCCTGAGTGTGTACATAATGATTTGGATAAGCGAAGAGGTGCATAGGGTCAACTTAATGATCAAAACTTGGTTGGATATGTGTGTGTGTGCTTTTGTTTGGGCGTGTCTGCTAAAATATTAGGACATTCTCCTTTATCTATGAAGGTACAGAGAGAGAAAGAGAGCGTGTGGTGTGTGTAGGTATGTGTGTGTGTGCCATACATTGGTCTGACAGAAAGAGGCTGCAGTGCAGTCATGCAGACTTAACCTCTACTGCTTGCTCTCGCGCTCTTTCTTTTTTCTCTTCCCTTTGCTCTATCAGACACACACATAAAGACCAACACACACACAAACACACGTCGATTCCCCAGCCACCCTGCGGCCTGTTTGTCTGCCAAATGAGTCCTGACTGCACGTTTACACCCGAGACCACACAACAGTCTGGCACAGACACACACACACACACACACACACACACACACACACACACACACACACACACACACACACAGGATAGCCCTCTCTCACGCCCCAGTTGCTACACAGACACACACCAACACACATATCCAGGAGGCCTATATTTGTTTTCTTGTGGTTACAGGGCAAATGGGAACCAGTGAGAACTGATCGTGATGCTTATGAGTACCCGTGCATTCGTGTGAGTACAGTTTGTGGCGTTTTAGAAGCTGCTTGTATGTGCATACGAGTTTGTGTGTGTTTGTACGATGGTGCCCATGTACGCCTACAATAACTGATGCATTAAAGAAAGCTATTCTGTGTCTGTGTGTCTGTGTGTGTGTGCGTATTAATGTGACAAGTGTGAAAACTGGATTGCATCTCTGATCTGGTCCGCGTTATTAACACATGACTAGTCTTCATATTCTGTCACTGTGGTAAAAAACAGGACTTTTTGCAAAAAGTTTGACGTTATTTTACTACACTACTACGACTACAAGTAAAATTGAGGAGGTCAAATAAATTGTATCTAACATTTACACGATACCTGTTAGTCTCTACATAAACTACACACTGAACTAAATCATTTATTTCTTCTGCAATATTTTCTCACACCTGTGTGCTGCAAGTAAGGGTGTAACAATACCAAAAACCTGTGGTACGATATTACCCTGACAAAAAGTCTAAGATACATATTCATCCCAATATCAAAAGCACAAAGAAAAATGCTGAATTGAAAAAATGTAATTTATTACATAATAAAGCCATTTTCTCATTGGGTCTGAGCTTGTCTCTTGACTGTGCCCTTTACTGCTCAGCCAAACACAATACAATCAGGGCTTGAGATTAAGCTTTTGAAAAAACAATAAAATCAAAAGGGATTTTTGACAATCGTTCTATTTTCTTAACATACAGAACATATAATTAACAGGTAACAATTACATGGCTGGGATGATTCTCACTTTACCATCATTTAATTGCCTGTTTTGCCTGGCACTTGGCCAGTTTAACATGGTTGGCGAGACCTTTTCAGTCAAAAACAAGATGGCTGCTCTTTGTTCCATTGTGCAGCGCCTTTGAAATCAGAGCTGCCACACTGTCAGAAACAGAGCCTTTGTCAGGAACACAAGTCAGGAACACAACCTTTGATGGGTCAACAGACTAGGCATCATGGATGGCTAACAGCAACATAACTGTTTTCATCAAAGTAAAATTGATAAATAATCATAGAAGATAATGTCTTGTCAATGTAAATAGTCTCCAAAAAGCTTCTGTAAGGGATACAATTGCACTAGAGCTCTTGCTGAAACAGCATATCAGTTAGCTTCAGGGCAAAAAGGAGTAAGTCTCTTGCATGCAGGGTTTCAATGATATTAAATGTTAGTAATGTTACGTCGTGAACGACACTGTTTACCCCAGAGTTAACTTCTGTCATGTCCAGCATGTCAGATTTTTCTTATCAGTCCTGTTCAACGCTTGGTGGTGAGACAGACTCACATGAGCAGTTCAGCTGGAAGAACTCAAGAACTTAATTACGTAGTATAGTTTCAAATAACATTACATACATTTATTTTTCACTTGCCAAACTGGACGGCAGCATGAGTCATTCTACTTGCCCGAACATAGAATTTGCCCCATGGCAAGTGTTACTGTTGGGCCGTGCCAATTTTTGACAAACAGAGATGACAGAACGTAGCTGAAGTGGCAAAATAACTTTGAAATATTGCGACAGATTTCTTTACAGTCCCATAACGGCATTGAGAGCAATTTTATAGTGATAAATTGTTACATTTCTAGCTGCAAGTAGAAAGTGTCTCAATTTTACAAATGTGACATTTGTGATTTCAAGACCTCGTCCTTTACTTCAATAACAAATACAGAAATGTCTTTCTCTTGAACATTTAAGCTTAATCCTTAATGTCATTCATTTCTGGGCACCTGTGGTAGCAGTGTTGTTGCATTTCTGAAGCCGAAAGCCATTTCTGGTAACAAGCATGACTTCAAAAGTTTAATTGTTGTATCAGCTCAATATAATATGTTGCTTCAAAACTGAAAGCTCACAATGTCAAGAGAAGGAGTGGGTCCCGGTGATTATGTGTGTGAACATGGCCAGGGTGCTGCCAGCAGAGAAACAGGTCAGCTCAGTGTTGCTGGACCACATTTGATCTGAATGAGCCAACTACCAACTTAACCCCCAGTGTGAGACCGTGGCTTGGACAGAATAGGCCAATGGCACTTGGGCAGTGTGTCTCGCATCGTGTGGTGGCTATCTCCAAAATTCTAACCTCCAAAGCTTTTACATACAACATCGCCACATAATTAGCAAAAAATTCTTGCTCTGAAAAATTACAGTCAGATTTCAGAGGCTTTTGAAATTAAAAATAGATTTTTTTTGGGCAGTGGCAAATATGGAGGCATAAGAAGGGTAATGAAATGCAAATGAAGTCCCCAGCTGGAATCGTATCAGGGACATTGTGGTTAGCTTGCAATTTTACATCACATACTGGTTTCCTTTTGGAATGACATGATTTAACAGGCATTTAAATGGTTTGGCTTATTTATGTTCCCTCAAGCACATTTGGGTCCTTTGCCTTCCAAATGTTTAGTGGTTTTGTATCTTGGCTATAGATGACAGCTTCTGTATATAAGAGAGGCTGTCTTAGTGGCCATTTGAACTGATCAAAATATGCCTTTTAATCCTCACTTTTAATTAAGTACATTTTACCTGTGTATAAAGCTGACTGTCTGAATATTAACTGGTTGTAAAATATTGGTCCATCTGCACTCTTGCAGCAGACCCTGCACTCTTGGAGCACCTGCTTGCTCTGTTACCAGCAACACTGTGCTCTGTCCTATTTGATCATGGCCCCAGGACACGTTTAACAGGAAACTTCTCAGTCTGTCTCAACAATTAAACAGCAGAGACTCACACACTTATCAGGAGTTATCAGCCTTGAAGTTGTAAGACGAAGCTTCGCACATTGTCATAGAAATGTAACACTGTACAGCAAAAATAAATTCACACTGAGCACAGTTAAGGAAACTGGATGTGTACTGTAAGAGGGGCATCCTGGCCTGGAGCTTTGCATTACAAATGTGAGTAAAAAGCACACGTAGTTTAAAACAAGGTAAAATATTGTAATAAGCAAATGCAATAGACATGTAGTAGACACTTGCCATGTGACAATAGTCCAGTCGCCAGAAGAAAATGCAGTCATTATATGTTTCTGCAAACCAAGAATATGTTACATGTGTATGTTTCATACAAATTTAAATCTAAGGAAATCTTTCTAAAGTGCCGTATATGAGCTGACTTTGTCATCGGGAGGTGGAGGGGATGGTGAATGGTGCGTCAATTAAACGAGACAGCTGCAGACTACTGCAGACCACTGTTTGGTCCAACAAACAACAAAACTGGTTGTGTTTTAGAAAGTCTCTGCTGTGTTTCAGTTAGCTTTTTAGGCTCCAAACGTGGGTGTTTTGTAGTGACCCGTTCGAATAGTGAATTGAAAAGCAGTTATTTTTTTCATTGAGACATCTCTGCTTTTTCCTGCCAGGGTTCTGAGTCCAAAACCAAATTTTTAAGCATAAACATAATCTTTTACTGACCACAACCAAGTGTTTTTTGTGCCTAAACATAACCACATGCATTAACCACAGTGTCGATTTAATGCAACGTTTCAGTGTATCCTCAACAAAGTAATGGTTTGCAGAAAGGCACTTTGCCAACATTTTCTTCTTATGATTGGGTTGATGGCAATTATCTCACAAAATCTACAGCCACTGTCCGCTTAAAGCCTTGATGTAGTGTAGCTAATTTATTTTGTTAGGGGGCATTTTAAAAGAGGTATTAAGAGCTGTGATGTAAGCCGTTTTATGATCGTCTAGCTGCTCAGTGAAGGTGCGAGGAGAATAGTGGATTGCCTATGTGCAGCATGTACACGTATTGTGTTCTGCAGGGGACAGATTTAAGTCTTCTGGCCCACTGAGAGAGAGATTGCATTAGAACACGGGAAGTGTCCAACAGTTACCAGCACATCGCTGCCCTGCATGTGTGTGTGTGTATGTGTGTATGTTCTGTGTGCACCCTGTCTTACGTGGCTCCAGTGCTCTCTCTCATACCACTTTCTGCACGCGTTTAAATTTGTGTTAGTGTGCACATTGTTGCATGCTGTGCAATGCGAGTGCTCCCTTGTGATGCTTTTTGAGTGTGTGTGTGTGTGTGTGTGTGTGTGTGCGCACATTTCAAACTGTTTTGTACCATACGGCCAGACGCCGGCCCAAATGAACACGGACCCCCTGTGATGGCTTTGGCCAAGCTGAAACAACACACACAAGATATACGCACACGACAAGCATGCTGGCAAATGCTGTCACACACTCACGTACACACACACACACACACACACACACACACATGCACACACACGTCCACCAGCTGACCCAATTACACAGAGATGCGCAACGAAATGGAAACAAATCTACCCAGAGAACCAGCTAATTTAGAGGGGCTTAAAGACACACTCGCACACAGGGCACACATCCACTTACACACATCCACACATACACACACGTGTATCGTCTCTTAGATTATAAAAGACATCATGTGTCAAGTGGAGTTGAGATGATAAGTGCAAATCACAAATTAAGTGTTATCGAATCTAAAATCGAGTTGCTCTATAGAAATCCTGTCAGTGTATCTAAAGTGTGTGTGTGTGATGAGATGACAAGAATGAAACAGAATTACACTCTATTTCTTTTCCCCTTTTTCCCTCAATTCTCCTCGTCATTATTGGAAATATATCTATAAGCATGTCTCCTGTATGCACATTTATGTGATCATGCTTGAAGTTTGTTATTCTTTAATACACATCTAACTCCAGTGAATGTGTAAAGACTGAAGACACCGAGGCCACTGAACCAGCAGTTACGTTACTTGACACCAAATCTGTTTTCTATTGTTGTTGTCACTCCTATCTGTTCAGATGTTTGGGAAGATTTTTTATGCATCAGGGTTGAATTATTTTGCTTATGTACAAAAAAACATAAGAGAATGGAATCCCCAAACACTTCAAGTCACACTACTTTGCTGTAATAGAACAAAACATTTAAGGTCTCCCTCCACTCAAAAGTGTGTTTTGCTTGTTGGTGTTTCACTTGGATGTTTGACCTTCACTGTGCAGAGTGATGTATGTGCAGAGTTTGATGCTAGAAGGCTGTTTTCACATTCGTCTGCTGAGGGTGGAAAGTTTCTCTGTGCTAACCTCAAACATCAGTTTAGGATGTCTAGGTAGAATCAGGATTTTGTGACATCAGAGCTGGTGTGTAACGAACTACCACACATAAATTCTGGATTTTGTATTGACGCAGAAGGAGTAAATGTAATTTTAAACCTTCTTGTGGAAAAACAATTATCTGACAGAAAGTATTGCTAAAAGCAGATTATTGTTTGAGGTCTTGAAACATGTCTCGAGGGGAGCCTTTGTTTGCACTGTGACATGACCAGTACTAATTGTTGGATAATTTTAGGTCTTGCTGAAGACTGGTTAAGATCAGGATCAGGTTTTGGTGATGATTAATCTCAGTTTACAGGAAAAACATTCCTGGTTGACTCTTTGTTTGAGTTGCATATACTGTGAATGAAAAATATAGAGCTGACACATTTTCCTACAAATAAATGAATGAATTCAGTACACTATCAGTTAGTTTTCTAGTACACACATAGCACACACAAGTATGCATCATCACCTTCACCTTCATCCCCTCTCATATTGTTGGCTAAAATATCTTTTTTCTATTTCTTTCCCCTTCCACCCTCCCCCTCTCCTTCCACCACATCCCCCCTTTTTTCTCTGTGCGGCCTCGGGGAGAGTAGAGCAGTCATAGGGTTGCAGTAGCCTCTAATCAGTGTGAACAGCAAGCTAATTACCAAACCCTCAGCCCTGGCTGACTGTTAATTGCATACATTAGACACCATCAGCAGCACTGCAAGATTAACACTTAAAATCTTCCCATTGCTGTAGTGGGGATGAGTGCTCAGAGTGTGTGTGTGTGTGTGTGTGTGTGTGTGTGATGGAGGGAGTCAGGGGGAGAGAGACAGAGGTGGAGAGGAGGGTCGTGTGCTCTATTCTCTGTGTGTGCATGTGTGGTGTGTGCTGCCTCTGTGGTTGCGGGTGCTAATATTTAACACTTAATTAGAGCTAAAATGGAGACGCGGCAACACAGAGATGTGTGTCGAGTGTTATAGCTTTTGCCATGGCGGGGTTGCTCGGGTGGGGGCAGCCGGTCGTCGAGGGCAACCCCGCGTCTCTGTGGAGACGACAGATGGAGTGACATTAAGAGCATTGCAGTGGAGGCATTTCAAATAATAAAATATCAATATTTACATTTTAATTACCCACTTCTAGCTCCGCCAGGGCCATGTCAAGGAGTGTGTGGGGGAGTGTGGGGGAGTGTGCGTGAGTGTGCGTGTGGGCATGTGCCACAGCCAGCTCCACTGGGGCCATGTTTTCTTGTCTCTATATGGAGTCAAGAGTTTTGCTCAAGTGACAATGATCTGCTCTGCTTGAGAATGTCTTGATGAAGGGGATTACACGTGTAAAGTAACTAATTTCTACACAATTTCTGTTTACCAATGTTATTTGTCATACCTTCCTATTTTTACTTTTTCTTTTACTCAATCCATCCCATCTTCCTCTCGTCCTCTATCTCTAAATCCTGTCTCTCCTTCCTTCGATACAATGCTGATGCAAGCAGGACTGACCACTCTGTGAGTATGTGGGCATGTGTGCACAAATCTGTCAGGGGAATTAACCATGTGTACACAAAACTGAGGAGCTTACACACACACACACACACACACACACACACACACGGATACTGCTGACAGAAAGTTTCGAAGATAAAAAACAGTTGAAAATGAAAAAAGGTAAAATAATAACGAGGACAATGTGAATATTTGTACGCCTTCATCTGTTGTCCAGTTAAAACAATAACGTACAAAGTAAAAGACAGCTGGATGCGCTGTTTTGTTTTGATGACGTCTTGCCACTTACTGAAAAGTGTCATTAGGAAACACACTAAGACACTGATTGGACCGAACATCAAAATTCATACCCCAGGGAAAGTCACCCCGTGTCTGTTGAGACTCCACACAAAGAGTGAGTCCCTCTCAGGCCATCAGCACCATTCACTCAGTGGCACACAATATTGCCAAGCATGTTACCACAAGCTTTGTCAGTTGGCAACAATACCAACTTTAAACAGGTTTAATCAGCAGAGAATACATAGGCAGTGATTAAATTACGTGGAAATTATGTGAAGGACAAGATTAAGATCAAACAGGGGTTTTAAATCAGTCTATCTATCTATCTATCTATCTATCTATCTATCTATCTATCTATCTATCTTGTAATGAATTCATTTTCCCAGCTTGTTCAATTAACTTGGTTGTGACAGTCTATTGATCTCTTGGTGGATTACTTTTTCAGAACAATATCCTGCCATAACATATTCTCCTGAAAAGAAAAAATCCATAGTCCAAGCATCAGCAAATGAGCTGCGCTGCTAACCAAACCCGTTGGGCAGGAGACGTTTTTGTTTTCAAAGAGGATTACATAAAATTCTTTGCTCTCATGTTTATTTTGTCACTGTCACAAACAACATTTTGCATTAAAAAGGGATACCAAAGTAAAAATAAATGTGAATGGTATAAATATAGTAGTTCAAAAGAAGTAAATTGTGGAGTGGACATCGGAGAAATTTTCTTTTGTGAAGTGATATTGATGTATGAATAGAAACTTGCTGATTGTGACTTTAAAACAGAACCCAATGGTCCCTGTCCGAGCCCGGTGTCTGTATATGAGATTATAAGGCTGTGTTGATTCTATCTTCCTAATCCCCCGTAGCTTTCCATAGAGAGAGGACCACAGAAACTCCACAGGGATTAATTTACTATTCACAGATTAGAGATATGGTTTCCAATATCATCATCCAGGACAAGCATTGAGAGGAAGGGCTCAACAATGGAGCAATGAGAGGAGAGAGAACAGAGAGAAAGACGACGACACACACAGATGGAAAGAAAGACAGAGATGAAAACGAATGCACGCAGAGAGACAGCCTTCTCTCCTACAGCATCATGCCTTAATGTCCTAGCTCGAAGACACGAACATTAGACCTCATTCCACCTCCTCATCTGGGCCTGAAAAAGCCTGGGCTGAAAATCTTAATTAATTGTCCAATAGTGCTGCGGGGTCATTATGCATTGCAATAAAGAAGCGTGTAATTATGAGATTTAACAGCCATTACCAAGGCCAGGAACTCATATGTCATCATCAGCAACCAAGCCAATGGTTTGGTACGGCTGTGTGTGTGGCTTGATGGACAGCACACACATGTGCACAATGCACACAATCACATATATACATATAGTTCATATAGGTATACAGTGTTTAGATATATCAGAGAGAAATGTTTTGGCTCTTGTATAGGCAAACAAACAGTTGTAAATAAATACATATGCATGCATGAGACTAACAGGGGAACACAAACTGAAAGAGAACACGCACAGAGAAGCACACACACTCGCACACATACCCATCAGTCTGACCCAGACAATAAGGCAGCCAGCTGTGATAGCAGCCTGCAGATGAAACATCCCATCAAGATTAAATAGACACAAAAATACACACATTACTACTGCTGTGTGTGTGTGTGTGTGTGTGTGTGTGTGTGTGCTTTGTGTGTGAACGTGCGGTGAAACACTGGGACCACAGACATGGTCCTGCGCCATGTACCAGGTGGGAAGTGACACACTTGTATAAGGATGAAGTGCTGTGTACAAACACATGCACACGACACAAGGCACATTACTGAAAAAACAACCAAAGTAACAAAAACCATAAAAATGCATTTAAATGAAACTGGACGTTGGAACTGAGAACAAAAAAGATAAAATGGTGTTTCAAATTAAATAAAACAGCAGTAAGACAGTATGCTGTAAGAAGGGCCTGTTGCCGTGAGGACTTTTGGTTGTAGTTTTGATCATACAGCATCTGGTTGGAAATTCTGTGTTGGACGAACAGCATCCCTAAAAGTATGTTCACACTGAACACAAAGCAAACGTATGCCTTGCGTTATTATTTATAAGCATAGCTACCAACCATGTGTGTGAATAGTGGCTGCATGTTAGTTCATAAAACAGCCCCTGTTCTTTCTATTGTTTCTCTGCTTCCTCCTCGTCTCTGAAAAGTGGTGTCATGGGAGAACGGTCTCGTTCTGAAGTCGACGAAATCCAGCGCATGGGCAGTGACTGGTGGCGTCAGAAACCAACGAAAAAAGGCGTCCTTTAACATCAGCATGAAGGTCTGACTGAGGCGAGTGGGAGTGGTGGTGGATGGGTCCAACAAACACCAACTTTCACCTGAGAGAGTGGTGTTCGCGTCCCGTAAAATTCTAAAGCCAAACCTCGTCCGTTTTTCCTAAACCTAACTATGTGCTTTTGTTGCCTAAACCCAACCATGTGTGTTTGTTGTTGAAGGAAAAAAAAAATCAATTCGCTGTGTTGTACTGATGTCGTGCGTTTATTTTTGAAAGAAACTGTAGGTAAACAGTAAATTTCCTGTGAAAATGGAGGTGTATTTTGATAGAAGAAAATGCATCAAACAGGCTGAACTTGACATGGTGTCCCAGAATGTCAACAACCAACCCACCCATGGTACCTTGCACGTCGTATGTGGACGTGGAAAGTCCATGACTTAACGTCAATACGTGACTAGATTGGAATGAGAATGTGTTGGTCACAGAGCTTCTAAATAAGCATAAATATTCTGCTCAAGTCCAAAGAATTCTCAGATTCAGCTTCATCTAAATTCACACTGCCTAGACCCCAAAAGTCTGCAAATGTGTCTGTTTGCTCTCATGAAATCTTTGCAATGACTTTATATATCAATCATGTCACCTCTGAACACGCCAGGCACTCCTCAGGAAACACCCTGCTGGGAGCACTTGAGAGTGCTTTGAAAGTGCAGTGTTTATTTAGCAGAGACGCTTTGGTTGTGTCTGGTGGCTGTGATACAAAATATCCACAGAAGTAAAAATGTCAGCACAAGGTAAAGTACCTGCTCTGGATGAGGGGACAGCCAAAACATAGAGGGAGAGAGGCCAGATTGTGTGGGTTCATGAGAGTAAACATACAGTATATTAATATAAATATATATATACAGTACTTCTGCTCCACTGTTGCTCAGCACTTGTACATGTGGTATTTGTCCTGCCCCTGTAATCGGACGGTTGTATATAAAATTACGAAGTTTAACCTTTTTTTTCTCCTAACTCTGGGCCTTCAGAAATGCCTAACACCAAATGTGCAACACATAATGCAGATTAGACATTAAATGAATTGTATGCTGCTAAAGTCTGTGGCGTAAATTTTTTGCTGTGCTGCAATTGCAACGTATTAAAAAAATGCGCTGGCCTCAGGAAAAAAACACTTTGGTGGACACAGCCTCTAACTGGTTGCCCATCTATGAGTTGCATTTATTGCTGGCAATCATACGAAATGTAGGTACCTTAAAATAAAGAACCAACTGGCTAGTGGATGGTTATAATTAATAAAACCATTTGACATGGTTATTTCATTTTACCTTTCACCACTGGGCTACACAGAGGCACAGGGGCAGCCCCAAACTGTTGCTTATCTGCAGGTGTTTTCTTGTGTATGTGCATGAGGTGTACCTGTCTTTGTGTGTTTTTACCTATACTGTATATCTAATTTGCCTCTGTGTGTGTGTTGTGTGCACAGACCATAAGTCGTCCCCAGCTGGTGACAGGCACGCTCCAATCCTATTTTCCCACCTGCTTATTCCCTGATGGAAAGGATGAATCCTCCGGACTGTTATTTAAGAATGATGAGTGGAGGATGGGAAGGGGAGAGGTGGAAGAAAGGGGGAAGGTGGAAGAGGTAGCAGGAGGAGTATCAGCCATAAAGGACAAGGGAGAGGGGGAAAGCAAAACAAAGGGGGAGTGGGGAATAAACAAAAACACAAAACAAGGAAGAGAGGGAAGAAAAAGGAGGGAGGGGGGGAAGGAGGTGAGGATCAATGACGAGGGTAAGAGAGGTAGATGAAGGCGACGGTGGGAGGAGGAACAGAAAGACTGAGCAGAGCGAATAACAAGAATAGAATAGATATAGATAAGGAGGAGAAAAGAGAAATAGAGACAGAAACAGTGAGGAAAGTAGATAAGTAGAAAGAGGGAGGACGTGGAAAGAGAGATAGAGAATAACTATTTCATGGCTGTCTGTGAACTTTGCATGAACCGACAGAAATAATGTGATGCCATGACAAGCCTGTCCTTCCTTCCACTAGATTTGCTGCATGCATAGGTGTGTGATATGTGTGTGTGCGAACGTCTGCGAATCCCTGTATGTGTGTGAACTCTTTATATTGCTTTTGGTGTGTGTGTGCGTACATGTGTGCCCCAACAGATAGAATAGGATGATGATGATTTGAAATGGAGTTTGGCCTGTGCGTAATTATGATCATCTATCTTTATGCCCCGCCAGCATATCATATCATATCACATCACATCATCTCTCTCTCTCTCTCTCTCTCTCTTCCTCAGGCACACACACACACACACACACACACACACACACACACACACAAAAGCAAATTGAAAGTGGTAAAAGCTGACTGTTTGCTAGTGATGACTTAGATGATGATGGGCTCAGATGGTGTGCTGATTTATTTGTTACTGCTCGTCTGATGTCACATATTATAAAACTGTGCACGTCTGTGTGTGTATGTGTGTGTGTGTGTGTGTGTGCATTAGTGCACATTCACTGTGTATTAGTGCTACTTTAGGAGTGTACGTTTGTGTGTTCACGGGTGCGTTTATGATGTATGCGCTTGTGTACGCATGCTTGTGTGCATGCTGATGTATGCGGCTTCTCTCTGGTGTGTGTGTTTTGTGTGCGCGTGTGTGACAGACATTATTTGATGCAGATTAGTCAGTGTACTCAGATTGCAGGCTGTGTCTCAAAGGCTGATAGACAAATGAATTTGATTTGCTAATGTAATCAAACTAATAAGAAAAACAGCAATGGGCTGCTGAGCGCAAATCTCATGACTTCAATATTTGTGTTTTTTTCTCACTTTTACTTGAACATTTATCCACTGCATGCCTTTCATGACTTCATTTTTTTCCTAAGAAATTAGAATTAAAATGATTAAAATTACTTTCAATGAGAAGCCATAATCTTAAACAGTCAGAAAAAAACAGATTGCCGTGAGACGCCACTTTTAAAATCAGTGTAATTCTTAACATACAGGTATTTACTTACTTAATAACAGTGCTGAAGTTAGTAAAGATACTGTCGCTGATGAGATTGTATTGTCTTTAGGCTCACTACCGCACTACCACAGGCTGCCACTACTCTTCAAGTGACTTCTGTGTGCGTTACTTTTCATCCAGGTCTGATATGGTCTGACACACACGGGTACAGCGACAGCGACAGCTGGTATGATGTGTGAGTCTCGCTGTGTTTTCACGTGTGAGTGTGTGTCCGTATGATGTGTCAGGTTGCCCGACTCTGAAGGCATAAGGTGTGTGTCACCACCAAGGTGTGACCTGATAGAGGGAATACCAGTGTGTGTGAATATTTATACTGTGTGCGTGTGTGTGTGTGTCTGTGTGTGTGTGTGTGTGTTAAACAATGTGTGTTTTTAAAGCAGGCACCTAAAGCTGTGAGTGTCATCATAAGCACATCGTCATGGAAACACTGTCAACATGGTGATGACAAAACAAACACAGGGCATCGGACAGACAGGAGAGTCAACACAGACTGAACGTGCCCTCAGAGACTTAATGTGTGCGGGAACTGGAGTGTGTGTGTATGTGTGTATTCATCAAAACACCAAATAGGGCACAAATAAGTTATTCTTCACAACGTAAAGCTAAGAAACGGATAGTCTCTCTTTTCTAAATCTTACTGCAGATATTCCCAAGGGAGGAAAATGTCTAAGACTGTTTACAGCATTTATCCAGACTCACCCTCTAATATGATGCATTCATTTTAACAAAATGTAGGTTCTATTTTGTTACATAAACTCATATTACTGTATATAGGGGGCATTTTTTTTTGTTGATTTTCATGCTAAAAACACTCCTTCCTGTTTCCTAGTTTAGAAAAACAAACCATCTTCATCACTAATTAAAACCCTCAGACTGATCTCACCTTATTATAAAAAAAAAAAACAGAAAGAAAAAGTAAAGCAGTTAAGACAGAAGAAAAGCAATGTACAGAAAAAGGAAAATGTTTTCTCTCCTCTGTTTTCTCATACTGATGATATGCTTCCAATGCCCCCAGGCTTAATCCAATAAAGAAAGTCCAACTTAATCCAAACATTAAGCTCAGATATCAAATATTCTTTCCCTAATTTGATTTCATCAATATTTGTTTTCATCTGCAAACAGGAGTGTGTTTGTTTGTACGGGGCTGCAAGAGGAAACCGTGGTGGTGGTGCACTGGAAAATAAGATGTCTCTGATGCACGAATGTGGACAATGAAACAGACACACACAAACACACACACACATAAGCAAACACACACAGTTGAAGACATCAACCTCTAAATGTGTTATGTAGCTCAGGGATGAGCAGAAATGGAAATCAAACACGCCCAGCAGAGCTCAGAGAAAATCAACAGCGGCTGGAAACACAAACATGAAGATATGTACCAGAGAGCACAAAAGAAACAAAATTGACCAAGGCAATGAAGTAAATCAAATTCTGATTCTAAGTCTAAATCAGATCCTGATAAAGTCCCATTTATGAGCTGAATCTCATTAGAATATGGAAAAGGCAGATTCAGTTATATTGTTTCAAAGACGCACTGCTGGCAGTTATGTTTCTTATCGTCTACCTGAACTGACTGGTTTGTTACGAATGCGATAATTTTTCAGAAAAGATACATTTGAAATTCCTCTGCAATTCACTGGAATGTTCTGCTATATGACTAAGCTCTTTTAAACCTGGTTTTAAACCTTCAACTTTTTACCCACAAATCTTTCACTTCTGCATGTTGTGCCTATAAAGACCTGTTTTTATGTCTTTGCTTGGACACTGCCATGGAAATGTTTTTATCTCTTTACTGCTCTGAATGTGTGTGTCTATGTGAATGGACTGTATGTTTGCGTGTCGCGTCTGTGTGTTAAAAAGGCACCCAGCATGCTGTGACTGTCAAGGTGAACTAGCCTTAGCCGACAG
Source organism: Epinephelus fuscoguttatus (assembly GCF_011397635.1). NCBI lineage: Eukaryota > Metazoa > Chordata > Actinopteri > Perciformes > Serranidae > Epinephelus > Epinephelus fuscoguttatus. Next base: position 20,975,402 of record NC_064753.1, on the reverse strand, counting down.
AATGGGGGCAAATCTGCTTGTGCGTTTGTCTGTGTGTGTCCATGTGTATTTCCGTATATGCGATTTCATGAGTTTACGTGCATATGTGCTCCTGGACCAGCCGCTTTACTGCAGAGGGTAATGGCACTGAGAGGAGCAGACAGAATGTAAGATGAAGTGGGGGAAGAACAGTGAAGACCACAGAGGGAGGGATGAAATTAGGGATAGAGGAGGCAATATTGTTTTAAAAGTTTCATGCCATTAAAACTCATTGATTTAACAGTTGAGAAAGAATAAAGAGTGTGTGTGTGTGTGTGTGGTGATGGAGGGATGTTTCTCATCTGATTTACCACTCCTCAGCAAAACCTCTTTGCTGATTGATGACAACACCAGACATAATAAGGAGGGCCAGAGAGTGACATCATCACTAGTCTGGGCTTTAACATTCGTCTGTCATCACACACACGGACGCACACACACACACATGCACACACCCACATGGTGCTGTTCTGCATCTCTTGGATCTCATTGTGAAGTGTTATAATGTGTGTCAGTGTTAATTTACAGAGCTGCACTTTCAGAGTCGAGGGCGTGTGTATCCATGTGTATACGTCTGTATGTGTGTGTGTGCAGAGGTTCCCCTTGGCTGCCGAGACTCAACATTTGATTTGCTAAAAGGAGCAGGACGCTTCTATTAATCAATATTTGCTGACTGACTGGGTGTCTTTCTGGCTGATTGACTGGCCATGCAGTTACTTGACTGACTGATTGGCTAACTAACGGACGGACTGTCTGTCTGGCAGTCTGAATGACCAACTGCTCGACTGGCTGACTAAATCTCTAAGTGAAAACCATTTATAACATGACCAAGAGAGAAAGAGCAGAGACGCACAACAGCAGAGGCAAAGATGAAGGAGGGCTTTGCTCATTGGGTGCCTCACTGAGAATGCTGTGATGTACCAATGCTAGACACAAAGACATATTTGAATGAGTGACCTGACTGATGAGCAGCTGAGCATCGTTTTAAAATCTAGAGCTGAACTTGGACTCAATAAACGCAGATTACCCGACCTCTAGCTCACCTGCTGGAGTGTATACACCATTTAGGCTGAGTGCTTTGCAGCAGACCAGGTTTGACTCCGACCCACGGCCCTTTGCTGCATGTCAATCCCCCTCTGTCTCCCACCTTTCCGGTTTATCTACAGCTATCCTATCAAAAAATAAGGCAATAAACCCTGATCACCGCATCTGTAGAGACATACACGCCCTCTTGTCACACAGACAGGGCTGCAACACAGACCCCTCAGTGTGTGGTTTACAATAGCATGCAGGCATTGACGTGCATGATGTGTAGCACAGCAGCCTTGGCGTCTGATGTGACACACAGTATATGCATGGGGCAGTGCTTTCTAAACAATAACAATGGCACAACATGGCGACGACAATCATTTATCGTCCCTAATATTTGGCGGCTGATCTTATCCTCTGCTCACAGGGTCAGGAGCTCCCGGACATTTGTGGCATCTGTGGTTGCTGTTCTTTTTCTTTGAGCTAGCTGCCAACTGTTGCTAGCTGCTTTTTAAATCTACATGTGGTGGGTCGCACACATAACACGTCTTCAAAACATCACACCTGTCCAAGTCTGTCCCTTTTACAGCTGTTGATTTGGCACCGTTCCTACCTCTTACAGGTGAGACAACTCTGCCCCCCATTCTGGATTTTACCTATACAGAACGGCAAGGCAAAATTAACGCCATGAACTGGCAGTGTAAAAGGGGTTACACGCAGACAGAATGGCTGGCTAGGGGGATGAGAGAAAAGAGGGGAGGTGGGAGGCATGGGAGGGGATAGGGCTGAGAGATGAGGTTGACGTGATAATGAAGAGGTTAAGGATACCATGGAGAGAGAGGGTGGGAGGTCAGGTCAGACAGAGGGAGAAAAGGAGGGAGCACCAGAAAGAGACAGAAGTAGAGAAAGAGAAAAAGAGGGAGGTCACATGAGAGGTTGAAGAGGTGGGGGATATTTAGCCACTGGGTCAGAATAGTATTGTGTTAAAGGCTCTTTGGGAGTATCTAGGTTATACCGAGGTAATGTATGTGACCTCCCTGCTTCCCATTCTCTCTCCCATTTCCTACACTTTCCCTCTTTCACCTCAGCCTTGTATGTTTTATTTCAAACCTCCTCTTCACCGTTGGGTATTTCAACACCCATCTCCAAGTCCACACATGGGGTAAGAGGAAGAAAGAGAAAGAAGAAATGATAAGGAGAGGCCAATAAATGGCCAAAAGAGACAGAATGATGGAGAGAAGCACGCAAGAGGCAAGAGGACTTCCCTCTTCCCTTCCTATCCCATCACCACCACCACCCAAACCCCTTCTCCCATATCTCCATAAAGGCCGATTAAATGAATAGACAGACAGCAACCCCCCCCACCTCCCATCCCCCGATTTTACAGCTCAATCATACTGCGTTACTGCCGACACATAGACCGCTTATCCTGAGTGTCAAAATTGAAAAGGGAACGAAAGAAAGAGAGGGAGAAAGACTGTAAAGAAAAGAAAGAGCAAGTAAGAGGAGATAGGGAAGCAGGAGAATAGTGGAGGGGAAGTGGGGGGCGGCCCGAGAGCAATTTCTTCCTTGAATAAAGAAAGAATGGGGGAGGGGGGTTGTTAAAAAAAAAAAAAAACACTAATGGCAAGGCCTCTGGTTCTGGTAAAATAGACTGTGTTATAGGTTCTGGCTTTCGTTCGTTGATTCATTCATTTGTTCGTTCCTTGCTCTTTCGTCAAGTCAAGTGCTCGCCTGTCTGTCTTTCTCTTTTGTGTCCACGAGTCCAGATAAGAGCTGCTGGCATGACTGCCCGGTAGTCATTTAGTTATTACAGAGAGAGAGGGAAAGAGAGGAAGGATGAGGGAGTAAGAGAAGAGAAAAGAGAGGATGAAAAGACTAATTCTACAGACAGATAAATGGCTCGTTTTGAATGGCCTTTCTTTCTTTTAATTCACTCTCTCATTCGTTCCTGTTTAAATATTTGCCTCCTTCTCTCACCTGACCGCTCCACGTTCCTCCTTCAACACACACACACACACACACACACATACACACACACTTGACTATGACATGCAGCCTAATATGCAACTGGAGTTGTCTCTATGAGAGCTATTAAAATGAGATCTTCTCTTCACTAATCCATATTATTGGACGCCAAAGCCTTTCACGCCCGCTGAATAATAACTCTGACAATATTTCCACATACCCACAGTTTCCTGAGAGTGACAGGATACAGCTCATATACTTATATTCTAATAAATGTGCGTATGTGTGTGTGTGTGTGTGAGGCCACTCGTTTGAATCAGCAAAAAGACTTCTAACACTTGTCTGTGTTTATGTGTTTGCATACATTTCATCTCTCACTCTGACTCACACACACATGTGCATGTGTGAGGTGCGTACGTGTGATCGTGTCCCGTTCCTTTCGGGATAACAAGAGACACACACTGGGTCTGAAACCTCATTTTCCTCTCCTAATGACATATCAAATGTTTGCATATAGGCCATATCAGTATGGAAATGAGCGTGCACACACACATACACACGCAGCTTTAGAATAAAAGAACCAATCAAAGAGATATGTGTGTGTGTATATGTGTGTGTGTTGTCACAAGTCTCTAAGGTTGGGTGAGTCTGTGTGTCAAACATGACTAGCAACACACACACACACACATACACACACATACACACACACGCACACACGTACCCTAGCCTTGTTATCCCGGGGCCTGTCTTGCAGGCAGCCTCTCTAACGCTGAGTGATGTTTAAATTAGTTTACAATTTAGCCTCCTCGCTATCCGCAGACGGCTCTTAACTCAGTGTGTGTATGCGATGTGTTTTTGTGTGTGTGTTTGTGCGTGTGTGAGCGTAACAAATTGTTGCCAGTACGGCAGACATCTAATGACTTCAAATTAGCTGCCTGGCGCTCGCCTTGACACGTTGTTACCACTGTTAGCAGCCTGTGTGTGCGTATGCGTGTGTGTAAGTGTGTGTGTGTGTGCAGGGCTGCGCAGCCATATCATGAAGCATAAATTGGCTTCAACTCTCCTCTCTCTGCCTCTGTCTTTTTTCTCTTTGTTTCTCTGTCTCTCTCCATCAATTTGATTAAAAAAATTACTGTACCATGGCGAGCAGAAACGTGTGCATGTGTGTTCACATGTACACCATGCACGTAGTCAGTCAGTCACACACACAGATACACACACACACACACACACACACACACACACACACTTGACAAAATGTGGAACAAGTAGGCTGCAAAAGGTTAACAGATCTATTCTATTATGTTCTATTCTATTCTAGTCATTGTAGACTCTTTATTGTTTGCCTTATGTGTGTGTGTGTGTGTGTGTGTGTGTTTGTGTAAGAGTCTGATAAAGAATGTTGAGGCGGCGTATTTCTTTCTGACAATCCTTTCCACCCTGAGTGAACAGTAGATCACTTTCTGTGTGTACATGTACGCATGTATGTGTGCATGTGTGCGTGTGTGTTTTAGAGAGAGTATTAGATCAGTGTTCAGTGTTGTAAACAATGAGGATTTCATAAGGTGTTCACATCACACACACACACACACACACACACACACACACACACACTTGGAAGATGAAGAGTTCTATCTTTCTCTGTGAGCAGTGGATTGCCTTTCTCGTTCATCTAATCACGCCATCTTCTCTCCTCCGCCAAGCAATCGTTGCGCTTCGCTCCCTCCACACAGAAAGCTGCACACACACACACACACATACATACACACACACACACACACACACACACACACTCAGCCCAGCACATAACCTGGCCAACTCAGTCCATTCACTTGTAAAGGTAGTGAGCAAAGGAAAAGGCAATCCCAATGCAAAACAATACATTAAATATACATCATGTGTACATTAGTGTGTCTATAGAGGTCTGCGAGTTCTCTCTGTGTGTGTATGTTATATATACAGCAGGTGCATCCCAGAGGTATGTGAAGGAGAGACAGAGAGAGCAGGCAAGAGAGATAAATGGATTAAAATAGAAAGCATAAAAAGAGTAAAACGCGGGACGGGGAGATTACAGGAAAGGAGATAGGATTGGAATGAGGCTATATGTTGTTTTGAGAAAAATAAATATTCAGCGGGCTATACTTGGTATATGGATCGATGTATATGTCTGCTTACTGCCCATATAGCAGCACATAGATCAATACACTAACAAGAAGCAATGCATATTCCCATCTCCCTACCTCTCTCCCTCTCGCTCTTCATCTCTTTTTCCTCTTTCTCTCTCTTATTTTCACATTTATTGATAAGATATAATATATATCATTTGGAGACCCTGTTATCCAACGCCATTGACTTTATTGTTATAGATTTACGCAGCATGACTGAGTGGTATTTATGCCTCTAATCTGGTGCTTCCCTCTATACTCCCACAAACCCTCCTATACTGTTTGAGCCGTGGCAGCAGGGGGTAATTCTATTTTATTCTGTTCTATTCTATAACCATATTTCCGGTCGACAATGGGACTAATCTTTGTGCTAATCTGTGTTAATCTGAGACACTGCTCTTCCCTCCTTTCTGCCGTCACAGCAGGTACTGTCACTTAAACCAAAACCAGATTATTGTTTTCATCTCATACGTCTTGCTCCCTGTCTTCCTCTTCATTTTAGCGTCCACAGCCAGTTGCATTCATCTTCATCAGTCTGTCCTATGTTTTGTGTTCCTATTTTCTTGTTTTTGGGCCCTTTCTTGTTACTGCCATTTTATAAATGTTCTCATCTTGTAGTTGAGAACCAATATTGAGAGAAGGAGTCAGTGTGAACAGATTATATTAGATTCTTCTGTTGGACCTGTAGAGCGAAACATATACACTAAAAGAAGAAACAGACATTCTACTGTATCAAAAGCTATTCACTGCTATATCATTAAAATGTGACATTTTCATTGCACTTTATTAGTTTGATTTACTGTCTTTTCTAATCGTTTGCATTTGATTTACATCACCTGCTGTTTAAAACTCTCTAAAATGTTGTTTTAAATCCTATATTAAGATCGTTACCACACAGAAATATGAGTTAATGTTCATCACTTCAAACACAAATGACCTCAAATACACATTCTGTCTCTCATTCAACAAAACAAAACCTAAAAAAAGTCATATTAGTCTTGTCGTGTTTTTGTATGAAGTTTTTGACTTGTAATACCAGCACATAAATAGTTCACCAGTAGGGTAAAACTGTGGTTTCAAAGGGCATTGTCATATATATTGCACAGTGACTCACAAACACATCCACCCACACACACATCACATATAAGGGGATTGGACTGTTTGGTTCAAAAGTTCAGAATACCCGAGTGTGCGTGTGGCAAAGGTGTGATACCAGAAAGGGCATTTGGTTGATCAGGTGGAGGAGTCAACAGTTCAGACTGTCTGAGTGCAAGGATTAGGGTGAAAGGTCATGTCTTAGCACCTGGTGTACTTGTGTGTATGTAACTGTGCCCGAACTGCATCTGGAGCAGCTGATTCCAACCTTGTACTCGGCCAATTCACACAGCATGTGTTTCCAACCTGTGTATGTGCGATGGTGTGTGTATGAAATCTCCTATATGCTGGAGCTGGGAAAAAAAATGGACATACGTATGTGTGTGATTGTGTCACAACATGGAGTCAGGCTGGGTTCAGTGTGAAAGTCAGGGTTCAGCAGTTTTTTTTTTCTCCTACCTGGGATATGTTTGGCCCAGCCGATGTTGACCACCAGCTCTCTGTCCGCCAGGTCACACAGCGTAGTCAGGGCCTTGATGTCGCTGTCTGGTACTGTTGGGTCAGGCATGGCGTAAATCTTCTCTGGCTCGGCCACCAGCAGGTGAGAGACGATTTTGTTATCTGCAAGGCAGCCAAAGGCAACTGACATGACCACCAGACAAGGAGAAAGACAGAGACAGAGAGATGGTGAATGTTTGCTGTATTAGGCTGCAAGCTGTTCCACACCAATCCGGTGCAAAAAAAGTGAAAGGTCATATGCAAAGTCCCTTATAACATGGATTGCTAGATAACATGTGTCTAAAGGTGTTTCCATATGTGGTAAAAAAACAGTAGCTGACATGACCATTAGACTGGAGAAGGAAACAGAAACATGTCACAACAAATCAACACATAATTCATTTCAGTATTCTCGAGTTAAGATAATACACATAGAGCATTTATACATAATACTGTATATATTAGAGGCTGACTGATTCATCAGTTTGGCCAATTAATTGGCGCCGAAAGGAGGTTTTATAAACTGTCGTTCTGGCGGAACTTGGCTCTGACAGTGGGCCAATGGCTGTGCAACCTCCAGCAGTCACATGGCGACAAATATAATCAACAGGTGCTGATGAGAGGGAATGACATTGGCCGATTAACAGTCACTCTGCTTTTCTCTGTTACAAAGTATCATCATTATATCGGCCTTTACAAATCCAGGATGACCTCTAATAAACTAAGCACAAGTAAGTAAATTTGTGTTTGGTAGATTATTTCTTCGTTATAACAATGTTTCTTGGCAATAAATCTTATACCATTGGAAAGCCTGTTTATTCCCCCTTTAAATGGTGCCACATTTGTAAAGAACATGAGTTTGTGGGATGAGCAGCAGAGCTGAGTATGTGGGCTGCACTCATGAAAATTTGCCAAATCTTCTCTGCCAATGCCAAACAGCTTTTTTTTTATTTTGCTGTTGACTTTCTGTGCTTAGTTTATATACAGTATATATGTGTGCATGGTTTGTATACAAACATGAATACGGAAGAATGTAAAACTTGTTTGGTACTGAAAAAAACTGAAATAAATTAAAACCTTTAAAATCATCACACATACTTAAAAGAATGGATGTAAGTGTAGGTCAATTTTTGACATTATCTGAACAGTCATTTTTACTGTAAAATAGTGATACAGTATGGTATAATATAGTTCCTTTTGCAGTTCACTGTCAAGTGGCAGTTTTTGTGCCATGTTATTCTAAAATATGTGAAAGAAAAACAAGATTAAATCAGAGGATGCTTGACTACAAGGCCCTGTAATGTGCTGTGGAATTTTCCAGCAATCAAGCAGCAGATAATTGATTTGATTACAGTAATTTGGCAGGACTAAAGATGACAAAGGATCAAAAAAATTATTGAAACGTTTCCAGTTTAGGAGATGCTTCAAGGTGTGATTAAAGGCGATTACTGCTGGTGATTCAGGTTGCTTAAAAAACGTTGTCTTTTGTATCGCGGGCCTTAAGAAGCTTCGCTGATACATACAGGAGGGAAAGATAATACTGAAAGCCAAACAGCTCAGCTGGTAATGGTGACATGTGGTGATGAGATCTCTATGGCCCATTAGTAACAGACTGATACCCTGCTTCCAAATTAATCCACTGACTAATCAAGCATGGGAATAATAACAGAGGATAGAAGAGCAAGAGCGGAGCGAGGGATAGAGGAAAAAGAGAGTGGGAGATAAGCAAAGAAAAAAAAATGGGGGAAGACAGACAGGTAGAAATAGAGCCGTGGACAGATTGTAAAAGACAGACAGGAAGAGTCGAGAGAGCGACAGCTAGATAGAGATAAACAGCAAGAGAGAGTGAAAGAGAGTTGGGGGGATGAGTTGTGTATTGATCTAACACTCTCCACCCCCAATTCTGTCACACACACACACACACACACACACACACACACACACACACACACACACACACTTGTACATAGATATATTCTTTCCATCCTCTTCCCTCTAGCTCCAGCTCCAGGGTCGTTTGAGCCAAACCAATCCCAGTCACACTGCAGTATCTGTGGGTAAATCTTATTTAATGTTTCCCTAATTAGAATCAATGGAAGCCCATTTCCAAACCCTGGGCTATTGTTCTGTTCTCACACAATCAATGGGGACGCCGAGGCTAGGGATTGGGCTACAGATAGATAGGCTGTGTGCGTGTATCTGAGAGCGAGACAGAGGGACAGAAAGATTTTTTTTTTGTGCGTATTGACCGTGTGTGAGAGAAAAAGAACAAGAGAGACCCAGGAAGTCTATATCAATGCTATAGTTTGTGTTTTTAGTTCAGAGAGAGATCTGTGTTGATACATATATTAAAGAAGAGGTGTGAATAAGGACGATCTAAAGTTGTCAGTTGTGATTACTGTAAATGACTAATGTTGGGACTAAAGAGTTAAATATAACAAACCAAGAAAGCTGATCAATAGCCCCTCAGTAAAGACATTCAGTTAGCTGGAACACACACATGCTCTGTGTATGCAAACACCAACATTAGAAACACACAGGCACACACACACACACACATTGTACACGCATTCATATTATCCCATCATTTCAATGATTAGTAGTGCAGAAGTCCCGGTAAGCTGCCGTGCAGCCATTCAGCATATTGGCCTAAAGCAGAATATGCTCCAGCTTTAAGCAAAATGGGCTTTGGGGACCAAGCTGCTAAACACTCAATCTGCACTGCATGTGTGTGTGTGTGTGTGTGTGTGTGTGTGTGTGTGTGTGTGTGTCTATGTGTGTGTGTCATGTGTGCGAGCAGACGCTTAGCTAAAGAGCTAACTCTAGTTTGATGTGGTTGCCAGATTGGATTTAATCCGGATTAGGGTTCTGGCTGTTCCCCCTCCCTTCCTCTGTCTCCCTTCCCCTCCTCTTCTCCCTCGCGTTCTCTCTCTCTCTGAGAAACCTTCTCATTTAGACTCAGTCTCTCCCTCCGATTCCACCTGTTTCTCTATCACTCTCACTCACTCTCTCCCTTGTTAATTTTTCAATCATCAGGCTTTGGCGATAGTTTTATTCTTTAAAAAACGCAGCCAATCCAGCCGGAGCTAAATGAATACCTTTATAGTGAAATATTACACACATAAAATGTTATGACCCCAAACTGGTAGCAGTAGAGGCAGGGAGATAAACTTGGTCCCAAACAGATGGGCTTCTCACTACCCTGTGTCTATTTGTGTGTGTGTGTGTGTGTGTGTGTGTGTGTGTGTGTATGTGTGTGTGTGTTTATTTTTTTTTACTCTCCAACTGTCTCCATTAACTCCATGAACTGATGGCAGTTCCATGTACTTCTGATCTTTGAATGACTCCTGTGTATTACATGAACACTGCCTGCACATCATGATACAATATGCTGGAATCTGAACGTTTTCTGCTCATTTCCAGGGAGGGTGTTCCTCGTGCACTGGACACAGTATGTCCTTCATTGTTCCCTGTGCACGCCATGTCAGATGCTGTTGTCACTGTGGCACATATGTCAATTTGTAGTTACTGTGAACCGAGGACAGTATGCAAACCTTGTCCTTGAGAATCATTACTCAACCTCGCAGAGAAAAGGGCTATTATGTACTGTAACCAGTTAGTGTGTGTGTGTTCTTACATGGCTTCTTGGGAGGCAGAGCCAGCTGTGGGTTCAGGTATGGACTGTTGTCTGCATCTATCCGGCGTTTGTACTTCTGTCTCCCACCACGAACCCTGTCCAGACGAACACCTGTAAGAAATGACAGAGCAAGTGTATCAATACACTGCATGACCCTCGCTTCAAGAGAAAGTCAAAGAGACTTTTGAGCTCTTTTGATTATTTAACATAGAGACAAGGAATATAAAAAAAGAATATAAGAAGAGAGAGTGGAAATAAGATGCAAATGTGTGGACTGGAAGAAGATTACATATGATGTCTGGGAGTGAAGCGGTGATAGCTGTGCTGTTTCTGCAGTGCATACGTGTGTGTGTGTGTGTGTGTGTGTGTGTGTGTGTTTGGTATGCACGCAGGCACTTTTATGTTATTGTCAAGCTTGCTAAACTCACTTGCCTCTTTTATTCTGCAACAAGCCTAATTTATAGAGACACCATTTGAGTAAAAGGCGCTTCTGTCTCTCTCATGTCGTCTCTCTGGCTTTCTGACTTACTCTTTTCCTGTCTCTTACCCAATCTCTGTCTCTCTGTTGCCCTCTCTCTCTCTCTCTCTCTGTCTCGTTAATTAATTGACACAAAGGAGTCCTAATTTAATTAGGCCTATCTCTCAGGGGATTGGATGTTACCGTGGTTACCACTTAAAGATGGATAAGGAAGACAGAGGTGTCATGTACCCTGGAGGAAGAGAGGAGAGGAGGAATCTGGAATTCTGTTTATACCATTCAGAAATAAAACGACGCTCAACAGAGAAGAACACCGTCCACAGAAACTTCATCAACAAATGGTCCAGAGGGGGAGAAAGTTATCCTAATGTTGCACAAACAAAAAATGATACCACAATTCCTGCGTAGTGCTTTACACTCCACTGATTTTAAGGGTTTTCTGATGCAAGGTGTATTTAAAACAGTGAGGATTTAAATGTATAGACAGAGAGAGAAGAAGAGGGAAAGAGGAGCCAAAAAGAGTGAGAAAGCAAGAAAGAGATTTGCTAACACACAGAGATTTAAATCCTCTGAAAAATGTGCTGACCACGACCAAGACAACAGACCTTAGAGATTTAACAGAAAGACTTTCTATTGCCAGCAAAAAAAAAAAAAAGTCAGGGAGCGTGTCTGTCCATTCGTTGGCATTTGTAAGTGCTTGTAAGTGCACGTGCTTCCCTGTTTTATTTGTGTTTTGTACATGTGTACATTTTATTAAAGCCATCTTACACTGACGCACATTTTTTCTATGGAAATGTAGTCATTTAGAAACCTCTAACAGGCCCAGGCAGCAGTCAACTCAGTGAACTGAACATGACGTGCATCAGTGTGTGTGTGTGTGTGTGTGTGTGTGTGTGTATGTGTGTGTGCGCGCTTGAGACGAAAATAGGTAGACAGAAGGGCTGACAGTCCAGGTACAGTGGGGGGGACAGTGTCAGCAAACGGTCAAGAAACTCTTAACACCAGGGGGTACAAACCCACTCACACACCCACCCTCTACTTTCTCTCACACACACACACGTTCACACAATGTCTATGTTTCTCTAACCCACACCCCCGCGTTGTGTTTGGGTAAGCCCCCGACAAGCAGCTTGCTCAGTCACTACCTGGGTCAGTGGTTGGTCAGAGGAGGAGAAGGAGACTGAGAGAGGAAGTTAGAGAAGGTGGAAGTTTGGATGGGATGGACAAATACAGTCTAAATGAAAGGAAGGGTTTGAGGAAGAGCTTAAATCAGTAGGTAAGTGTGTCTCAGTAATATGGCTGCACGTATTCAAACCACAGACTCAAATTAAACTCAGCGAGAAATTAATTAAAATTTGATGCAGCTATCAAAAAGGGATTTTTGGGCAAACATCTGTTTCCCATGTAGCACCGCTTGTGCATCTATTTATGATACGCCTACATCTCCTGCTATGGCCTCCAATCACATATGTACTTTGCACCACTTCTAAAGAAAAACCCACACAAAAACTGTAACATACAAAGCATACCATCAAATATATGGGTGGCACCACCAGCCTGGCACTCTCATTTAAGGAGGCAGCATGGTATCAGAACAGAGGAAACCAACACTGCCTGTAATGTTAGTAGAGGGAGCAGTTAACCTGAAGCAATGCAAGCATCTCCAACTAATGCTGCTTCCGGAGCACTCTTGCTGTTAGTTACTGCCCTCCAGGTTAGGGGCAGTGCTTTGCCTTTGTGCCATATATCAACAGATTTTCAGTCAGTCTTATTTACTCTAAATTTACACAAACATGAAAGCAGTCAGTCTTAAGACATATTCCCTTATATTGCTGTCTGTTGCATGCACACTTTTAACCAGGCACACACAAACTCTCACACGCAGACTCCCAATTTTTCACTTTCTCTTTTCCTTATACCTAAAAGACCCAGCGCTGTGCCGAGCTCACTTTATAAAGAGCCCTCTCTAACTACCTCATCTATTTTCCACCAAATTAACTCTCTCTCAGCACTGATTAATGATCAAATCTAAATGAATCAAATTAAAAATTGAAAATTATATTTCCAAAGCCCACAAAAAAGAGACAGGAGGAGGCTAGGGGGAGAGCGAGAGTGCTCTACCTCCTCTTAACAAATGAGCCTTCAAGCCGTAAAGAATGGGCAAGAGAGGAGAGGAGAGGAGAGGAGAGGAGAGGAGGAAAAGAGTAAATTTCAGGATAAGAGAAAGGCAAGGGAAGAACAGAATAAATGAACAGGGAATGGGTTAGAAATGGCATGAGAAGGCGAGAGAAAAGAAATAAAATTTAGATAAAAGTGATAAAAAGCATTAATGGGAGATTATGATAAAAGAAAGAAGTAGAAAAAAGAGAACAGAGGAGAGAGGAGTAGAGCACCGGTTGTGAAATAAGAAGAGAAGGGGAGGCGTAAGTAATGGATGGGCTAGTAAACAAAAGAAGAAAGGAGAGTGAGAAAAAAATGAGAGAGAAAAGAAGGGATGAAATGAGGGCTAATAAAAGGACATGAGATAGGGACAGAATAATGACAGAAAGGGAAAGATGCATGAGAGAAAAAAAACGAAATCCACAGAGGTTATACCCCTTAATTATACCCTTTAATTATTATGTCAACTAACAGTACACCTCTACTCAGTCTGCTGCTCCTACTTCTACACACACACACAGAAACACATAACACAACCTGCCCCCATTTTCTGTGTTACACAGTGCAGAGTGTGTATAAACTGTACTCGATATCATGTAATTAACAACACCTATTTTACATTAACGTTTTCATAGACAAGTTTTGTACCACTTTTTTCATATGCTGTACACACACTCCTCCACACGCACACGGTGACAGTGATGAAGGTGAATCTTTCCTATCGTGGCAATATTACTGTCTGTCAATAGCACGATCTGCACTGATCACATCAGCATAGATTTTACACTGCACTGGCGTCACTCTGTGTCAGCGCACGTGTGTGTGTGAACAGTTGAGGGATTGCGAGTGAAATGCCTTTGACACCTAAGTGCTTCTGAAGAGAGAACCGGCAAGCGTGGCAAGAGAAAGATAGAGGAGCGCGAGGAGGAGAGGAGAGATGAGAGAAAGACACAAAATGGATTGATTTCAGATGGTCAATGATATGATAAGAGAATGGGAGGATGAAAGAGGGCGAGGACAGGAGTGAGGGATCAAGTGGAGAGAGGAGTAGGAAGACAAATAAAATGATTGATTTCTGTTGATCACAGTAAAGGGAAGAAAGGATGACAAAAAGCATGAGAGGAAGAGAGCATTTAAAGAGGCAGAGACATGAGGAGGGAGGGAGGGAGGAAGAAAGAGAGAGTGTTTTATGGTAATTGAAGTTGTAACAGGGTTGAAGTCTCTCTTCCACCTTAGACCAGGTTATCACCTTATGTTTCTCTGTGTGTATTTGTGTGTGAGAGTGTGTGTGTTTGTGTGTGTGTGTGTGTGTGTGTGTGTGTGAACCCCAGTGTTGATGTAATAACATAAAGGGTTTTCCTATGTGGGTTTAACAACTGATGGGCGAGTGGATTGGGTAAGACAACACACCCATTTAAATCTAATGTGTGTGTGTGTGTGTGTGGGGGTGTATCTATGAATTGTCTGCATGTGAGGAAGTAGAAATAACAAGATAAAGAAATACACAACACAGGTGCATATGTAGTGTCAGGAACACCAGAATATTTTGTGATGTTCTCGTGTAACTGGTTGGTTCAGATCAGCGTCATGTCGGCAGAAGTTTTTATGCACAAATTTTTAAAAATCGTCACAAGAAAGCTTAAGGGAAGAAAGAAGAATAAAGAGAGCATAGGGTGGAGGGGAGGTTAAGAGGAAAGTGTGTGTAGTGTCATGCAGTGACGTTTGTTTAGACCAGAACAGATCAGAACAACACTGCCTGAGGCAGCGGGCAGGTGGCTGTCACTGGTGTGTGAATATGTGTGTGTGTTTGTGTAAATGTGGGCATGTGTGTGAGACCATGTGAGGTCTCTAAAAAATCTTTCCTTTATCCACATTAATAGCTATTTTTCTTTCAAAGGAACAGTGTGTGAGGTTTAGGGGGATTTAGTGGCATCTAACGGTGAGAACTGCAAATTGCAACCAGCTGAAACTTCTCCCACAGGAATTCCTCCAGTTTTCTTTGTTCTGAAGGTTTGTACCAAGAGCTGAACTATTTGCAAAGGTCGCTTTCTGTCTGAAACAATCAGACCAGGTGATTTAAACCAGTAAAAACACTGAATAAAGCAGTTTCCCTTTACAAATCAATGTTTCCCCTACGCTGTTTGGCATGTCTCAGACGGGCCGTTAGCCCAGCACCTGCAAATGTGCGCTCACCTATTTTCTCTGATAGCTTAAAGTGTGCTCACCTTATTTCCGATGCAAAGATTCAGAAGGTTTTTAGTGTTTTTTCAGTGCTCTCATCTCAGAAGGACCTCTAACTACAGTGACTGACGTAAAAATTGAAATAACAAGAAAATTGCGCTATTGAGTCAGTGTTTGAAATGTCCGTTCTCGCTATTATTGAAACATAGCAGCGCAACATAGTTATCTCAGTAGAAAAGGACTTGCTCCCTATGTAGATATAAACAACTTATTGTAAGGTAACAAAAAGGTGGTGGCTGGTCTTTGTGGTATTTATCCCACCCCTCCTCTGCTAGGATTGGTCTGTTGAGCGACAAGTGACAGTGAAACACCAAATGCGCAGTGTTCAAGCACTCAGTTACTCATCATGCTACTGGGGTGCATGGTATAAATGAGCGACACTCCCATCGTTAAGAATTACAAAAATACGCTGACCTCAGGAAAAAGCCTTTGTGGACATACAACATCCTGTGGCCAATATAGTTAATCTGGAGAGAGCGTGTAGATTTTTCCCCCATCGACAAATTGATTGGTTAAAGAATAGTTCGAATTTTGGTCAACCAAGGTTTTCTTTGGTTAACAACAACCCTATTATTATGAGCTGTCAGATACAACTGAAAACAACTACAACATCTACATTTGCTGACATCCTCTCTTAAATAAATTGCTATTTCCAAACAGTCCCCCTGCCACCTCTCCTCTCCTCTCCTCTCCAGACAAACAGAAAGAAAGTGTATGTGAAAGACAGCAGACCACTTAGGCAGATCTCTCGTCACAGTATTTCCATTATCGCTCCTTTCTAGCTGGGATGCAACCAGATGCCAGTCACACACACAAACACTCACACACACTCACTCAGGACAGACGCTACAGGGCCAGATTTAGCTACAAGTTTCCCATGGGGGAACACCAGACGCCACCAGTTGTCTGGCGCTCCCCTCCTCTGTTTCCCCGTCCTCTTCTCTTGTGTCCTCCCATCTCCCCATCACTTGCTCTCTTCCTTCTTTCCTCTATTCTTCTTGTATCATCATCATTTATTGACCCACAAATTGTGTTTTCCTCATCATTCTATCCTCTCTCTCTTTAAATTTGACCTTTTTAATCACTGATATCTTCTAGGAAATGTAATTGTATTTGTGTGTCGTGTATGTGAACATGTGTCGGCCAGTCATCGGGATTGTGGTGTGTATGACTGCATGTGTGTGTAGCAATGAGACTGGATAGCAGCGGTCAGGACTGTTGAGCTATGAAGAGAGTTATGACGCACACTGCCAGCTGTATATACACACACCAAACACACACACAAGCACCAACACTCTCACAGACTGGGGCCTTCCACCCGATCTCACTCATTAGGTCTTAGAGGCCGTGGGGAGCGCGGCCAAAGTTGGCACGAGCCGTTAGCGTGTGCGTGTGCATGTGTGTGCGTACGGGGGGCAGTGTGCCAAGGTTTATATTTGCAGTCCGTGGACTTGTCTCTCTAGTCGTCTACCATCTGAATCCAGCTGGCCGTTTACGGCAATATAGAGACAGAGGCTTTGGTTTTGGATTCATCCCTTTCTGTCTGTTTAACTATGATTCATCAGACGTGCTATCATCAAAGCTTCGATGTTATAAGAGAGCAAATCTGTCAATATGACCATATGTACAATGTACATGCATACTGAATATCGCTGGCTCTGGGTCTGTGTGCCGCTGCCAAAGCCTTTCATGTTCAAATGTCTGATCTGTGTTTTGTATTCTGTTCATGACAATTGTACGCATTACCGCTGAATTTGAATGCATTATGTCTGTCTTGCTTTGCCAATTGTGTACAAATAGAAATAACTGTGACAGCTACAGCATTATTATGTTTGCTTGTTTTTTTTAACTTGTCAAATAAATACGGTTCAATTTAAATGCATTTTCTGAGGTTAGAGTCGGTTTAAAATCACTTTCAACCTTTTCCTGTCTCATTTTTTTCATCAGATCTTCTACCTGCAATAATACCCATGTTCTCTCACTGCCCCCCTCCCCTCTCTCTAGGCAGATTTAAGCCCCGCCCCTGTGACCTTTCGGTCTTCAGCTGACGCATCATTATGACCTCATTAAAAATGGACAGACAGCCATTGCCAGAGGGGAAGTTCCCATAATATAGTCAGGCCTTTTAATTGCCTTGCTCCAGAAATTAGCTGCTACATATTGGTGGGTGGGTGCCCCATGTTCGTTCCTTCAGTTTACCCCCTGCTCGCTTACTCCTCTCCTCTCCTCTCCTCTCCTCTCCTCTGGAAACATTCAATATACCACACAGACAGGGTTGTGTGTGTATTCACATGATCAGGTGTGTGTTTAAGAGAACATGTAAAGAAAAGGCTCCACTCTGAGTTGGTTTACCGACCCTCTGGCCTCTTGTTCTCCCCTCTCTTTCCATCACACACATACCTCCTCGCTGCCTCACTTGCTCTTGCTCTTCATCTCACCCTCTCTGTCTCCCAGGGCGACAAAGCTAATTTGAGGCAGATCTTGCCCTAAGGGGTACACCACAGCATCCACACACACGCACGCACGCACGCACACACACACACACACACACACACAAATGCACACCCTGTGCTCTATGTCCTCCACCCCGCTCCCGCTCCACCCTTACCACTTTATCTTCACCTTTCTCCTGCGAGCTAGCCCCTGACAACCATGGTTAGCTCTGATGCTAACTGATCTAGCCACTTACCATTATCATCTATGCAATCTGTTTCAACAATGCGTACACCTGGAAGGGCTGCGTGAAACACAGTAGGCGATGTTTTTTAAATACTGTGCGTGCAAATGATTTTTAGTTGAAAGAAATCAAATGTTAAACCAGGAAGTATAACAACATCTTGTTGATTGTGTACACTGGCCTTTATAAAAGTGTACTGTATGTTATTATTAGTCCAGACTGGGTCTTCTTTTACATGTTAGCATTGTGAAATTTTCTTAATCTTTTTTTTTTTTTAATATAGTTGTTTTAGTTCAGCTGAATTTTTTCCAGTGATTTTATAATGGGCTGGAGTTGGGGCTTTCTATTTTAGAATAACAACTCAAGGGGAGGTTTTTAGTGTGTCTGCAGCATGCACTATTACTTTAAAAATGACAATGAATTCTAAACTATGATTATAAACTAATATCCTCAGCAGAATAAAGCAAAGGTGAGGGGCGACATTTAGCTCCTTTCTATAGTTCTTGATCTTTCCCAGTTCAAAAAGAACGAAAAAGGGAAAATATAAGAAAATGGATGTATCAATTTTCCAAATGACCCTTATGCATATGTAGAGCGGGGCCTCCTGTATTAAATTCACACCCACCACAACAAATGAGGTGGCTGTGGTCTGTCATGTTGATGTATATATATGTAGGCCTGGCTGTGTGTGTGTGTGTGTGTGTGTGTGTGTGTGTGTGTGTGCATGATATATGTGTGTGGAGCAGGGGAGCAGTGGCAACAAAAGGCAGCATAGTTCTGCTCTTTTACTGGCTGACGCACATGCTTAAGAGTTAAAATCAATAGCATGTCTACCTAGAAAAACAAAATCTAGGTAAGAAAAAAAAAAGTATTTCAAAGTGTTAAAAGGAAATGGTTACTAAAAAACATTTGCTTGTAAATGACGGCTTGTTTATCGACTGGGGCGATGTGGTTTCTGTGTCCAGTAGGAGGATGCAGTCTGAGCTGTGAGACTGTCGGAGCTGCCAATAATACATGCACTTACACATGTGTGTGGGTATTTTTGGCCACACATACGCGAGACAAAACAGGAGATGAGACATGGGTTCTGCCTATGTCAGATCAACTGGGAGAACAAACGCTACGACAGCAGCTTGTTGGGAGTGTGTGTGTGTGTGTGTGCGGGTGTGTGTGTGCAAAAGAGAAAGAGAGAAAGACAGAGGAGAGGGATGAGCATGCTTTTGCAGTGAGGTAAAAATGGGGTTGTTGGAGGTGGTTTTACTGAATTTCGTGTGACTTAGAAGGTCTAAATCTTAATGTTTACTTCCCTTATAACATTTTTGTGAAATGGAAAGAGAATATTCTGAAAAAGCTCCAGCTTCATCAGAAATTAGGCCATGGAAATTACATTTTTATGTAGTGTCTGTGTCATGTTTTGTCACTACATTTTTTTGTTTTTGTGGATAATGTTTATGCTATCATTTCATTTTAACCATGGGCAGTGTGACATCAGGCATGTGAAGTTGTCAACTAAGTAAATATTTTTACCAAAAGCTTGCTAAGTTAATAAAATATCTAGATTTTATTTCTTAATACAACTGTCTACCTCAAATTGTTAGACATAACTATGTCTGAGTGGGTGAGAAGCTGCAGGTACGAGTATGAGTGTCATGGTGCAAACAGGATGGAGAGAACACTGAGCCAAGAGGAGACTGGATGGAAAAAAGGCATGAGAGAAGCAACAGAAACACAACAGTAATACTGAGTGGGAGAAGTGGAGAGAGAGAAGAAGACAGGAATGGATGGAGGGAGGGCTGGCAGGCGTCGGCAGAGGCACGCTCCCTGACCACTGTAAGGAAGGGGGCGTAGGCCAGGTCTCCCATCAATTACAACCTTGACCCTCCTCTCTTCTCCTTTCTCCCTCTCACACACTTTCTGCTTCATTCAACCATCCTCCCCCTGCCTCTCATCCTCCCCTGGTCCCTCTCCTCTGCTCCTATAAATCAATCCCCCCTCCCTCCGGTTTTCTCCCCCCTCCCCCCTCCCACTATGCGTCTCACTCTCTCCATCGGCCCTCCTCTTCATCCCTTGCCACTCCTCTCCCTCTGTTCATCGTTGGGAGTGCAGTGGGAGTAGAAAGGTCAGAGGTGGGCAGACGAGAGGAAAAGGCATAGGCAATGAGGGAGTGTGAAAATGAGAGAGTGAGTGTATTTAATCAAAGTGGTTTGGGACCTGATAATATCAGGTTTTGTTTTTTACCTTTCTTCGCCACTGAACCGCTGAGTGTGAGTGTGTGTGAGTGTTGCAATAATCCTTTAATGTTCATCTCATTTAGGTAAGACAAGGATGTCGTCTGGACGTGGGACTTTGTGTGTGCACATGCCCTCAGGAACTATTTAACTTGAGTATAAGGAACTTTGGTGAACATACAAAGAGGAAATAAGAGAAGAATGTAGATATATTTCAAGTGATGATGAGATAAGAAGACAGATAAGAAAATAAGATGTAAACACATATGTGGATACAAAATGTGGAACAGATTACAACACACTGCATTTAAAAGGAGTATCAACAATGTCTTATTAGTGTTACATGTAGCACTGTTCAACATTGGTGGCATTTGTTCTTTTTGTGTTCCACAAACTTAAGACCACATGAACCCCTCTGCTTCCTGCCCCAAAAGTGATAGTGATCATCTGCATGTTTTCACTTTATCTTTAGCTAGAATTAAAAAGTTTTCTTCCGTAGCTTTAAGATTTACTTCACCATGTGCCATGGAGTGAAGCTGCAGGATTTGTTTTATGTTTTGTTCTATGGAAATCTCTGGATATCATTATCTCCTAATGGGTCTTTAAATGCTACATGTAGCACAGTTAACAGAGAAAGATAAGTAAGAGACCTTTTCCCTTACCCTCCCTCAGCATGCCCACAGTCAGACACTTCATGAAGCGGCAGGCCTGGCACGACTTGCGTCTCCTCTTGGTGATCTCGCACTCGTTGGTGGCTGGACAGCTGTACTCTATGTTGCCTGTATGTAGACATGTTGGAGGAAGACAGAAAAAGGGCTATATTTCAGACGGATACATCAACAGACAGGCAGGCAGACAAACTTTTAGACACGTCATGCAGCACAGAGTAAATGAGAGACAAAAATCTAGAGACACATAATACTATAAATGTTAATTAAAGCTGGCTGGTTTTGACCTTTGACTTTAAGACGGCCCTTTGAGCGACAGCAAGCACTGATACTAAACTCTACTAAACGAATCTGCTGTCTTCTGATTTGAGTTTGTGTGTGTGTGCGCACTGTTTTATCAATGTCTGGCAGCTTATTTAATGTGCCAGTGATCATTGTTACCTCAAAAACTCGTCACTTTGTTTAAAAAATATGGCATAGGAAGCAATGTATTTGTGCATGTATGAATGTGTTAGACTGATAGATAGAGTATGTGCATGCTCCTTGGCTGGAGCCACCAGACGTTGCGTGACAAGCTGCAGTTCACTCACAGTAGCACTGATGCAGAGCCGAGGTTAAGATTATTAGCCAAAGTAAGTCTATTAACTTCACTACTCTTGCCAACGAAAACAACAACACTTAAAGTGTGTTAGAGGCTGAGAGCACTTTTACTTATAATTGTCTGCTGTGTCACTATTTCATGTGTATTTGCTACATCTTACCACCTCTGTGCTGTCATGTTTTCTGTCCTTGCTGTTCTCAACACTTTGTATTTCAGTACATGTCTAAATGAGACCTATTTCCAATCATCTGCTGTGCCTCCTAATTTCCTCCAGTTTCATATTGTTGTTTTGTTTTCTCATTTTCACCTTCACTCTCCCTCCAGTTCTGCTCATTTCCCCCACTTAGTAATTTGCTTCCACCCACTACAAAGCGAAGCAGAGTTATGGATTTGTTCGGACAGTCTGGACTTTTGCAGACTTGCTAAAACGGGCGTCTTTGTTCAGGAAGGTTTATTTATCTATATTATGTGTGTTGAGATGTGAACCAGGGAAGACTTTGTTTCCTTCCTCCCGTGCCCACCTGACGACTACAGTACCTCAGCAAGCCAATGCATCTCCCACTGAAAGAGAGTAAACAGTGATTACTATTGACTGCTGCTGTGGAGAGGATGTTTTCTCATTACTGGGCTGATTAAGGGGGCTAGTTAGCTTGGGAAAAGGCTAAATGCACGAACACTTCCTAATGGATAACAAGATGCTCATTAATCGGCCTTGTTAGTTAAAGTAAAGGCTAAACACGCTAAATGTGGAGGGAACCCTTGCAGTCTAATGGACACTGCTAATGGGACTAGTTAGCTCACACCCAACCTGTACATGTGGATGATACAGGAGGTGCAGAATAATTCAGCAATTAAGAGGGACACTTACTTAGCACCAAGGCTAAATGTGCTAATGACACAGAATCTGCGTAGGTTAATGGGCGGTCAGTTGTTAGTGCGAGGCTAAACAGGCAAGCGCTGCTAAATGGATAACTGCTGTAAAGAGCCACTTATAAGGCTGAAAGGCTAAATATGTTAAACCTCTCACTCAGGAAAAAAGTTATCCACGTAGAGTGCTAATGTGGAAGTGAGAGTCAATAGACCATAATGATAATGCATGTCATTTGTTCATTAAAGTGACAGCTATGGTAGAAGTAAAAATGTTTGTAAAACTTGACAGTATTTAATATCTTACCTGAAAGTGCAGAGGACTATTTGATATTACAGATTGTGCACGATTTGAAAGATAGGTAGGCACTGCTGGCTAACACTAGAGATCCATACAAAGGTGTGATATAGGACTATGCAACCTATGTGTCATCCTGCTTCAGAGTGGGGGTCGAGGGTAGGAATTAGAAATGAAGGGTTTTACATCAGAATGTCATATCTCTCCCTCTCTGTCTTTATTTCTGTCTTTTTGTGTCTTATTGTGCACTGAGGTGGGCTTAGTGCAGAGAGGGTCTTGGAGGCTCCTATGTATAACCATGTGTTAGTTTGTATGTGTGTGTTGGTGTGAGTGAGGGGGGGGGGGGGGGGGAGATATATGAGGGCCTCAAATCCCCTGCAATCTCCTTTGAGATGTGTATGTGTATGTCCACCTGCTGCATGACAATTGACCACCATTGTACAGGCTGTGTAATATGAATGTTAGTGTGTGTTTTTGCCTGCAATACTCTCTGAGCTGTCTGTTCTGTCACCTCTCCCTAAAGTTGCACATCTAACTTGGTCTTGAGACAAGTTCAGCCTCTCCCTTCTGTTAGCTTTCTTGTCTCAGTACCTCAGTTTTTTATAAGATAGTTTTACCTGAACAGAAGACAAAGGTAGAGGTCTCTGGGCCAGACTTGAAATTCAACAATGCAGTTACAATGGCATGCTCTTAACCAAGTCATTCACTGAGACACCCCTCACCATTCTATATCAAGATATACAAACAAATGTGTAGCTGTATTAGGGCTGTTCCTTATCCTAGTAAAATATTCAAATCATCTGAGATTCCTCAAGTCAGTGTACAGTGTACTTCTGGTGACGTTTTGGTCCCCATATTTTGCTGCAGAGTGAATGCTCCTTGTTTTCCCACTGCTCTACAAGCAGTACTAGCAGCTGCGGACCCAGATCCTGGGTGAGATGAAGGCGGCTGCCCGAAAGAAGGGAGGCTCCGGGACATTATCCTCTACCTTCTGCTTAGAAGTGGCGAATTTATAACTCACAGCAACTTCATACGATACAGTCTCTGGCTTTTGTTTGATATCTAGTGTCGGCAAAATATGTTGTTGCATATCTCTCATCTGTTGTTAGCATAGTTAGCCCACATTAGCTTTGATGGTTAACTTGGCTTGTCTACTACACTATGTGACGTCCCGCTGAATCCTGTTCAAACTCTAACACTCTGTATGGGGAAAAAAAAGGAACTAATAGTCAAGTAATCTTAAACAGCCAAATTCGATTTGACTGACATAATTCTGAGGAGGGTACAGCCCCAATTTGTATATTTAAAACTGTATATTTATTGAAGGATTTGTTTGCTCCGTTATTAGATGGTCCCACCTTCCATTTTCACTGCACTGATCACCTTTCTCATCTTCCTCTTTCCTGCTCTTATCTACCTCTCTTCTTCCCTCTCTCTTTATCTTCCCATTTCATCGCTCTATCCCTCCCTATCCCACACTTTGCCCTCCTCCTCACTCCCCTTTATCCCTCTCTCTCAATAAGGGAGTGATAGATGCAGGTTGTCAGGTGTCGCTGGACTGACGCCACAGAAACAGCAGCTGCCAGAGCCACTTCCTCCATGCTGCGACACACACACACACACACACACATACCACTAATTCCTTCCTACATCCATGTGCCCAGTCCACCCTCCCCCTTCTCCTCCTCTCTTTCTTCCATTCCTTGTTTCAACTTGTTGTTTATCCAAACTGGTGTATACTCCTCTCCTCTCCTCTCCTCTTCCACCCCATGCTCTCCTCTCTGTCCAGCTGGAGGTGTTTTTTTGGTGATTACCTGCGGTTTTATTGGCTAATGGGTTGAAACATACCAATATGTCTGCCGCTGCCCATCTGAGGCTGGCCCTGCTTTCCAGCCAAGACACATACACTAACACACAACCCTGCATAAACACAGGCATATGTGCACGGGCGCACACATAAACCTGCGCTCATTTACATGGATGAGCACAAGCCCACACATAGATGCACGGGGTAACACACACCCACGCTATCTGTGGATGAGTTTGGCTTGCGTGGTAGCCAAAGATAATGTCATGACCCATTTGTTCCACTGGATCCAAGACTGCTCAGTCTGCATCCAAACAAACATTAACAGTAATACTGAAGCACATTGATGAAACAAATGAAATTTGTTTATGAAATTGCATTTGTAGATTTCATTATCAAGTCCTAGTTGTGTTATGTTTGGAAAATTACTAGTGTAAGATTATTATGAGTAGACCATTACATATCTCTTAATAAGAAATACAGGACATGTGTTAATTCTGGGCAAAGATGCAAAATAACGATTGTGATTTAGCCAACTCGGCCAATAAATAAATAGAATGTCATTGAATTGAGTATGACTTCTGTTCCAGCTCATTTTTCCAGTATATCTCCTGGTTTAATATGGCTTCCTGTCCATTGGCCCACCAAACTGTTGTATTTGGTCTCAACCTTTCGTGACAGCAGTCCTGCCACTAGCTTTGCCAAAGTCTTGACCCATAACCTCTAATTCTGGCCTTCCTGAGCTGCAACATGTCCACTACAGGAGAAGGGAAGATTACAAATACAGTGAAAATGAGGAAGTGAGAGAGCGAGAGGGGCCGGGTCATTGCTTTAAATCTATTCAAGGTCAAAATCTGAAGAGGCTCAGATGTCAACACAGCACAGTATCTATATGTTTGCTGGGCTCTCTGTATTTAATCTCGGACTGTACCCTCACCTATGTAACCTTTAACAAGCCCTTAAATGAAATGAGACATGTGGACTGGTAAACTGCTACACATGACAGGGATGGCAGACGAATTAAGGGTTAAACCTATACACAGAGTGATTACAAGGTCATGTGTGTGGCTGTGCCTTCATGTGTGCTGGTGTCTATGTGTGAATGCGCTTCTCTGAGCTTGTGTGTGCGTGCCTCTGCCTTTATCTCTGTATGTGTTCCAATCTCTTTGTCAGGATTGGACTGTGTCCTGATCTCATGCCATAATAAACACATACAGGTCATCACCAGGTAGTGGTGACCATCTACTGGATGTTAGACTTCCACCTCCCCCTCACATTTCCCTGTCTCTCTCTCCCTCTCTGGGGCTTTACTGGGAAAGCTGCTTATCGGAGGCAAAAGAAAGCAGAGACAGATAGGTGGATGGATGGAAAGGCAGATAGATGAATCCTGTCTGATATGACTGACGGACTGACTGACGCGATGGATCGATGACGGCTGGCTGGCTGGCTGGCTGGTAGCTTGGTTATTGCAGTGGCATACTGACTGACAAGAGGGCTGTCCTGCTGACTAATGGAAACAAATCATTAAAGATTATTACTCAAACACAGAGTCTTCAAAGGTTTATCACTTGCTGACCATCTTGCTCACTGGGTTAACCACCATGGTGATCATGATATTAAATTCTATGACTTTTCCCTGATTTCCCATACATAAAAATGCTCCATGGATCTATCTTTAATGGGTTATCAAAGTCTGGTGATATTGTATACTTTTGTTATTGCCATCAAGTCCCATGAAAAGACTTAATCAATCAATGAACTGATCTCACTATCAAGTATTGTCTGTGCACCCAAAGCCTCAAAACAAATTGGTTATCCATACCAACCCTGTCTCCTTGAAGTAACGTTTGTATGTTATGAAATGGGTTTGTAAATGTTGCACCAATGTAATCGCTGCCTGGATTATGTTTAGATGTCCTCAGTCTTTAAGGTACAAAAACACTGCATTCATGTACTGCAAAGGAGGTGGCTGGTGGGGAGGATGGTGGGCATAGAAAGTACAGGACCTTGACACCAGAACCCCGAGATTGCATCCAGACTCCTGTCTGTGGTTTAGGAAACAGAAGGAAGTTGGGTAATGTAAGGGACAGATTCTGATTTGGGTTAAATGTTAAAAAAAGTAATAAAAAATGGTGTATTTTGAGGGGATACTGTATCGCAAGATTGCCTATTTCGGGGAAAAGAACATTTTGCAGATAATTTCAGTATTGACATTGACATGAAACACCAAGTACGTTCACTCGCAACTTATCTTCATAATGTTAATTGAAACAGAAGTTGTTTGACATCATGTTTTCTTCAAACAAATTTACTGTTTCAAAATAACTGTATATAAATGTAATTTCTAGGAGAGCGGGCTGACCACACTGTTGCACTTGGTGACGAGTTCTTTCTGGAAGAAGACAGAGAGTTGATCCTACAGTACTTAAACTGTAACATCCTGCTGCTGGAAATACGAGTGCATAGAAGCAGTGTCTGAAAATATCTGCAGCCAAAACCTACAGTACTTAGTATTTTAATAAAATAAAGAGACACATATTCATGACCTGTTTCTGAAGAATTACATCTTCAGAGGAAGCAAATGGACTTGTGGCTGAGTGCCACAGACAGACTGTGAGAGTCGGGAAGTACTGAGAAATGGATTAAGACACTGTTGGTGTTTGTCCTTTCATGGGAATTGTTTGCACTCACAAAAGATCAGAATATGATTAGCTTTGTTCTATACTGTTGTCTGATTATAGAGGTAAACAGTCTAATATGTATCTGCTTTAGTTGTGCTTGCTGTGGAAAGAAACATGAAAAAACACCATGAAACTCTATGCTCATGAAACTCATCAGCGAAGTTGTGCAAAAGATATATTGGTGAAATTCTATGCACCATATATTGGACGATTTTCCACGTATTGAATAAGTCATGTGAAACTAGGTTGGTTTTTGAGCTGGGTTGATTAATAAACAAATGGCTGACTTACCGTCTTGCCTTACAGCTAATTGGTTGTCTGTGAGACTGACCTGTACTGTGCTTACAAGGGTGAATGAAGGACACACTGCTAATCAAGAGCTGAGTATGAATACAATATCCACAAAACTGAAGAGGATAGCCTAAATACCTGAGCATTTCATGGACTACTTCTAGCCCTAACAAGAGATGAGCAAAGGATTACTGAGCCTAATTCCTGGTACTCTTCTCATCCTGTGGATTACTCTTCTACCCCTTCTCTCCTCTAACCCCTAACCTGAACTCCTGACCCCCAGACATAACCCCTGACCTTCTTCTGACACTACGCTATCTTCTAGGCAACAGGCTTATAGCTAACACGCTTCCTGTCAAGCATAAGCAGCCTGATCTGGAAATGCAAACATTACCTCGAAATTACTCTTTGCTATTGATGAAGAAGAGGTCAAGGTTGAGGGTGAAAGGAGGGCGTGTCCGGGAGTTGGTCCGTCTACATGAAGGTGATTGGATGCTTATATGTGAGTGTGTGTATGTGCGTGCATGACAGAAAGAGAACTGGTGAAGGAGAGAGAAATACAGACTGTGGTGGGTGGCCTGGTGGCTCACTTAGCAGGGACATGTACCACATAAAAATCTGGGTTCACATCTGGCCTGGGGCTTTTATCATATGTCCTGGTTCTAATATAATGGCTCAGGTGTATGGGCATGTGAGACTGAGTGCATTTCATGTGCATCTTTTATCTGAAGAAAATACAGTTTATGTTTAAGGTACTATGTGTGCTATATCTGCAGAAAGGTCATGCCTTTTTAAGGAGCATATTTAGTTCAGTATGAAAAACACTCTTCACCATTAACTTCTGACCTTTTGTCCCCCGCAGCTGAGCCTATAATGTGTTCTTTTGTTGTGAGTGGTTTATGGCCTTTCACGTAGCTTCATAATGCATATTTGGAAGAAATCAAATAAAATAACTACAAAAAATCTTCTTGACAGACTTTTAGGCCTGACATTAAGAGACTTTAACACAAAATCAATCACACCTCATAGTAATGTCTGCAACTTTAAACAAATATTAATCTAGATTCACACAGAGGCAGAAAGGTACACACATAGGGAGATAGGTATAGATAGAAAGTCAAAGTAGAAGCCAACCTTGGATGGTGCGTTTGAAGAAGGCCTTGCAGGCCTCACAGGATGCCACTCCATAGTGGTACCCTGACGCAATGTCCCCGCACACCAGACACAGCCTCTTGGGCATCGAATTCAACATGTACTCGCACTTAATCTGCGAATCTTCCCCAATAGTTGACGAACAGTCCTCGTAACGCTTTGATCCGGGGCCGCCAGCGGGACCCAGGGGCCCTGCGTTGGAGCCGTAAAGGCTCGGGGAGTCTAAGCCGTTGGGGTGGCCGTTCATTGTGGACGAATAGGAGCCTGAGGCGTCACTGGAGCCACCAGGGGAGTGATGGTTCAGGCTGTCAGTCAGGGAGGCAGGACTAGACGGCTCAGTCTTTATATAAGAGGACGGACAGTTGGACTCAAGGTGGCGCTCCTTACTGGACATTCTGCAGAGAAGCCTGAGGGAGTGAGACAGGAACAAATAGAAGAAGAAGAGGAAAGCATTACAAGAAAATGTCATGTGTAAAATGTCGGTAAAATGATGGATACTTGTAGAGAAAAGAAAGAAAACCCAGAAAGGCAGAGCTAGAAGAGAAGAAAAATAGATACAGTTAAGGCAATGTTTCAAAGTCCAATTATAGCAATCATTTGTTCTAATGTTGTTGTATTTCCTCACTGTCACTTTCAATGATGGATTTGTATTTTTTCACTGAGCCGGGCAAGTTCTATAAATGACACACATACATGTACACACACAATCCATCCATCACATTTGTTATTCTTTTCTTAAGAGAAATGACGGACAGAGCTGAGCAGAGGGAGAAAGAAGGGACGAGGTGACAGAAGACAGTAAGAGACTTAAACACAAAACTAAATAGATTTTGGTTCATTAGGGGAACCATGAGCAAAATAAGAGAAGCAGAAATGCATCTACAGTTCCACACTGTCGCACAAACACACACACA
Organism: Epinephelus fuscoguttatus; assembly: GCF_011397635.1. Lineage (NCBI taxonomy): Eukaryota > Metazoa > Chordata > Actinopteri > Perciformes > Serranidae > Epinephelus > Epinephelus fuscoguttatus. The sequence continues at coordinate 20,945,929 of NC_064753.1, read as the reverse complement.
CACACACACACACACACACACACACACACACATTCTCGGGGCCGACGGTCATCCGTCACTTTCCAGTCAATAGCAGCTTGTTCTACATGAAGGTAATCAGTAAGCAGCCTCTCTGCTGCTCAATCATCCCAAAGACAGCCTCACACATACATGATACTCACACACAGACCCCCCCCCCCACACACACACAGTCTCATTTATGGTCATATTTGAGCACACACTGACGAATATAGTTTAAGAAGCTAGGGGAAGCCATGCAATACAAAACTGTGTTTAAAAAAAGCTAAAAGTCTCTTCTTATCGGTGCTGAAGTATTACTGTAGTCCTCTCCTCATCTCCTGCTCTTCTCTGCTTCCCTTCCTTTCCTCCACTCTGCTTCCCTTCCTGTCTCCCTCTCTCCTCTCCTGCATTTCCTTCTTCCACTCCCTAAGGAGGCTGACTGGTGTCTTGTTAATGGCAGTTGTAATTAACAGCTATCTTCTCTCTGTCCATATCTCTCCATCCCTCCCTTTGTCTACCTTAGTATCTATCTGCCTGTCTCCCTATCACTTCCTATTCACTGCCATCTCTCTCTCCCTCTCTTCCTCTGTCCCTGCCCACTCTCTCTTTCTCTTTGCATTACCACTCTCTATTCCTCTAACCCTGCCCTCCCTCCCTTCTCTCCCTTTTCATTGTTAAAGGCAGAAAGCACAAAAGGGGTTTTTAATTAAGGCAGGATGCTGCTAAACGAGGGGCTTCTAAAGTCCAGTCGGCCTGTAAAAGATCCCTGTTCTACAGGGACCCATAAAACACAGAAAGCGCCTTGACGGGGAATGAAGAGCCAGGCGGGAGAGAGGAAAGGGTGGGGGAATGGGGAGTGGATATAGACAGGAAAACAGGTAGGCAGACAGACAGCCAGCCAAAGCAGACAGATGGACAGAATGGAAAAAGAGAGAAAGAGGAATTGGCTGCAGTGAGTGAGGATAACCAAATGACAGACACCTGTTTCGGAACAGTTTGGTTTTTAAAGCGCACCTATTCTGCTCACTTTCAGGTTCATACTTGTATTTTCGGTTTCTACTAGAACATAACTTAATGCTTTAATTTTTAAAACACATTTTTGTTTTCCTAATACTGTCTGTTCTGGAGCACCTGTATTCAACCTCTGTCTGAGACTCTGGGCTTTTCGGCAGGGGGCCTAAAGAGACAGGCACTAAAACTAGTCTGCTCTGACTAGTCAGCATGTCAGGGTCTTCTGCCTTTGCACCGTCACTGCAGCCAGGGAAAAAGACTGTAGCAGAGTATAGCAGCATTTTCTACAGAGAAAAATCATCAGCAACAGCTTCTAAGCCAAACATCTTCACAGCAGGACATAAGACAGCAAGAATATGATACAGAACTGGGGAGAAATTAACAATGTCAACCCAGATTATGTTTCCCTGATGCTAGCATATAGCTACTCGGAACAGATGACCATATAAAGAAATCTGTCATGAGCTGACCACAGCTGGTCGCAAAAGTAGACAAACACGTTGGAAATCATAAGTGCTATATCGTAGGCAACTGGACTTGCTTGAGTTTCTTGAAGATGTTTCACCTCTCATCAGAGACGCTTCTTTAGTTCCGAGCCTCTTGGATGAGAAGTGAAACATCTTCAAGAAACTCTAGCAAGTCCAGTTGACTACGATACAGCATTTATGATTACCATGACCTGGATGACTGAGAATCTTCACCGACAACAATTGGAAACAGAGTATTCCCAACTGTTCGAAACTTAAGGCTTTTGCTCCCAGGGATAACTTTCACATTCGTTTACCTCATTATTTGCAACTTTGGCCATGTCTATTATGAATATTGACCACATTAGACATAACACATAACATTAGAAATATGATAGACAATAAGGAAATGCACAATAGTTCCCCTTTAATTTGTTTGATGAGTAGGAAAATGACGCAAAGCTATCGTCTTCTTTGAGCTAAACCTTCACAGGTACTTTGAGGCAAAGACCCCTTTCCAAGAAATTCAGTGCTTTTTTGAGTTAATTTTCCCTTTAATAAAGTGACATTTATAATATACAATACTTCATCAGATATTTTATTCTCACCACTACTTCTCCCTTCCCTTCCCTATAAGTTCCCCTAATTCCTCCATTAATCGTGGCTTTGTAATGTTCACCAATGCTTATAAATCTGTTCATCTGATACTAAGGTTGGCCTTCAGTTTGGAAAGAGGGTGCAACGTCGAAAAAGATTGGGACACAAGTCAAGAAAGAAGATGGAGGTTAAAAAAAAAAAGAGGGATGGAGAGTTGATGAAGGGATACAGGAGTAGAGACAGAAACACATATAAGGTGCTAGAATAAGCAATAAGAAATAAATGTAAATGTGGGGAAGAGTGATGGGATGAGGAGAGATCGCACAGGGTTGCCTATGTTCCAGCGGAGGGAGAGAAATACAGTGGTGACAGAAAAAGAGAGTAGAGCCATTTAAGTAGATGATGTGATGGTGATGATTTAATCTCTCCTTTTTCACTCTTTATGCTCTTTTGTGCCCCCTCCCTTCGACCGTCAATCCCTCTGAGTACCATTAAGTGAAAGAGTTTAAGTGCCAAAAGATCTCAGGCGCTTTTACCTCTTTCTCTCTCTCTCAAATTCTCATCTATCTCTCTTTCCTTCTCCCTTTACATTCCTCCGTCTTTCTTCCTCTAATATCTTTTTCTCCTGCTCACATCTTTTCTATGTGCTCTCTCTCTCTCTCTCTCTCTCTGCTTATAAATGAAAAATAATGGCAGTCGAAGGGGGAGGAATAAAAAGAATAAAAAAGAAGACATGCGTGCAGAGGAGAGGAGAAGAGAAGAGGAAAGAAGATTAAGAAATCACAGCCAGTGCGCTGCGCCGAGCAAGAGGTTGAATGCATTTATGTATGTATGTTATCAGTATAATTATGGCGCTATGTAACGACGGCTCAGTGCTGAAAGAGCAGTCTTATTGTGCCTGTCTGCTCTTCAGATGAGTGTGGAAAGAGAGGGAAGGGTTGGGTCTCTTTTTTTTTTTTTTTTTTTTTTTTACCAATTCTTTATGTTTTTAGGTGTTTAAAGAGGTTTATATAACGAGGGAAAGGCTTGAATGTGTTTCTATTTCTTTATCCACATGGGGCTCAAAGACGTGAACAGGGTGTTATGAGATGATGGCAGTCAAACACAAATAAGAGCAGATATCAGATTTTAGTTTTAGATGTTTGCTTAATTTTGGTAGAGAAGATGGGTTTGGAATTTTTATTTTCTTTAGACTGAAACATTCTGACTTAAAAAAAAGTTGTTTTAATAATATAAGTAATTTTAGTTTCACGTGTACGATGTCTTACAAAAAGAAGGCAAACTGGTGGACACTTTCATCACACGTAATTTTTCTGTAGTTATAAAAGTTGTTTTGTTTTACTTTTTGAAGTACACAACTTTATAGCAGACCACCGTGAGCTTATTCCAGTGAGGACTGATAGATAATTCCCCAAGGTTTATATTTTAGGATTAGTGCCCTTGATAGAATTGACCACACATACAGTGTTTGTGACACCAACTAGATATGAGACTGTTTCACAAACAGCCAGAGCAAGGGGACAAAAGTGGCTGTTTAGTTCCTGCAGACATCAAATATTCAGCAGGCCTATTTACCTGTCACAGAACACACACACACACACACACCAGAAAGATTACCACCTTCCCTTGTCTCCATTTCCAGCTCGATCCCTGTCATTTTCGCTTTCTCTTCTCTTCTTTTCTATTTCTTTTTTTTCTTTTCTCACTTCCTGAAGTCACAGTGACTCATGACAGAGAGATAAATATGTGGACGCATGGTGAGAGAGCAACAGAAAGAACAGAACGATGTCTAAAAAAGAAAGGAAAGAAAAAGAAAAGAAGAAGAATCTTTTTTTTTTCTGTGTGTTTTGAAGGAAGGTGGGCCACTTTGGTATGACAAGCTGTCATTAGAGCGGTGGGCTGATGCGGCACCCTGACAACTGGCAGGGACAAACATACAATCATCGTATTAGAGCAACTACTCTCTGCCTCACTCTGTGTCTCTGTGCTCCTTTACTTTCTGTGTGCGCTTGCACCCTTTCATTATATACAATCTTTGTACGACTGCCTCACTAGATGGAAGCCGTAAACACAAACTGATCCTCAAACAACTCCAAACTGTTTTTGTCCCGCCCCGGGTTAAAGAAGAGAAGCAGTGTAAGTAGCTCCGTGTTGAACAGCTTTACAACGGACAGTCTGGGTGTCATTTTAATATTCACCTTTCACTACCAAATCAGAGGTTTAGATAACACTTGGTTTCTTAGTAACTGTTTGATTGTACGAGTGCTCATGTTGCTTGGCCTTCTGGACTCTTCTGTCCATTTTGCCATGTCTCTAGATCTCAGAAACGGCATCAGTGAGTAAGAATTTTATCATAAAAAATAAAAAATAATGGTTGAACAATCATAGCATGACTGAAAATCTACATTTTTTATATGAAGATAATTAAATTGTGCAGCTAAGATGCAAACAATTGGCTTAAAGGCCCCACATGAGGCTCATTTTCAGGTTCATACTTGTATAAAGGGATTTTACTAGAACATTTTTATATGATTTAATGTTCAGAAAAAAGTATTTTTCTCATACGGTCTTTCTAAATATACCTGTATTTACCCTCTGTCTGAAACACTCCGTTTAAGGTCCCATCTGGAAAAATCCCAGTCTACTCTGATTGGTCAGTGTTTCCAGGTCTTCCACATCTGCACTGTCGTCATCTCTGCACCGTCATTGCAGCCGGGGAATGACTGTAACACCGCTGTAGCAGCAGTTTTTAACTTTATATAGCATAGTTGTGACATCACAACTTCACGGACGATTCCTTTAAAGGCAATTTGTGAAAACGGACTCTATTTCTTGTTTTGATACTTTCACAGTATTTATATAAAAGACCTTAACCTACTCATAGTAAAAAAAAAATAAAGACATGGATATCTGATATTTTTACAATATGGGACCTTTAAATGTTATCCATATAATAAAAACTGCTTTTAAAATATATGTGAATGCATATTAAGAGCAAACAAAATGCATCTGACTACACCCTGACAAACTCAAGTGAATGCAGGTGTGGAGGAATGAAGCATCTCACTGCCCCAACAATATTTTAAAACCAAAAATTCCCATGGAGAAAAGCGATAAAAATGAGTAGAGAAGAATACGAGGTGAGAGGAAAAACAGAGAGGAAAGAGAAGTGGTAGCAATAGAGACAGAGAAGAGAGAAATGCTGACAATGTAGCTACCACGGGTTGGCTAATACCTTTCTATCACACCGAGCATTGTGCTCTCGATGCTGATAAGAACACACAGTCCAATAAGCAAAAAGAAAAAAGAAAAAAAAAGGAGAAAGAGAGAGCGTGAAAACCTTACACAATTCTATCTAGATGATACCGGCAGTGCTTTGGGGAGGGAGGGAGGGAAAGTAAAGGAAGGATGGAAGACAGAAAGGAAAATACATTGAATTACAGAATGGGGTAAGAGGGGGAACAGGAGGCAAAAAATGCATTTACATTTCCATAGTCAAATGAATAGAACGATTTCATCAATAGACTGAATTGCTTTTTCAGGCCCTCACACTCGTGTGTTTATTTTTCTTTCTTTGCTCTATGTCTCTCTCTATTCTACTCCGCTTTCAACGCTCTGCTATCCGTGGAGGGTTGTTGAACTGCTTGTCAGCTTGTTAGTTCGATACATGCACTGGTGAGTGTGCACACACGCACGAAAACACTAACACGTTACACACATAGGTTCAAAATGAGTAAGTTAAAGCTGGTTTTGTTTAAGAATAACAGTGGGGACACATATACTGTTTCCTGGGGGCTGAAGTGTTGGATCAGAGCAGAGAAAAACTCAAACAAACGTGTAAAAATGCACATTAAAAAAATCCTTTTCATGTGTGTCATTATGTGTGCCATTTCCTGAGTAAGTAGTAATTGAATCTGTGTTTTTAAATGTGCACTCTGTAAGGTGTGTGTGCAGCTTAAGCCTGAGAAACACAAGGAAAACAATCTGTGTGCTGCCATGTGTTTGTGGAACTGTGTGTGTGTGTTCGAGTTGAGCTCCATAAACTCACAGTGTGTCGATGATTATAGTTGTTTTCAGGGACAAAAATGAATAAAATAAAAAATAAAAACTCACGCAGCGACAGTCAATCTAAACCACTCTCCCTCCTACTGAGCTCCCTCTCGCCCTCTTTCCTGCTCTCTTTGGGTCTCAGTCTCTCTTTCTCTCTCGCCGTTTCTACTTCTCACACACACAAACACACTCTATCATTGCTTCTCCCTCTTTTCTCGTGCATCCGCACCCTGTCACACACACCACCTTACACCCCGCACAAATACACAAACACACACACACACACACACACACACACCAGGGAGCAGATCAATTGTTACAGTGTTAGTCGGGCAGGAAACCTGTAATTCACTTCATTGGCTGCAGAATAAACCCCTGATTACATACAATCAATGTGATAATGGCTAAAACACATTCTGCCCAATGGGCTGTCGGGCTGTAAAGACCGGCAGAGGAGAGGAAACGTGAGCGTGTGTGTCTATATTCCTGAGTGTGTGTGCCTGTGTGTGTGTTTAGACACTACGACTCCTTCTAGGTATGAATTTGAATGTAACAAACAGACCTGCGCACACCTTCGCTGTGCACAACTATCCGCAAACACATACACAGGTGTGAAATGAATTGGGTAGGACTAACAGAGACACACCAGTGGGGCTAAAGCTGTTATGATGCATCCTGGGGTTTCTAAAGTTAACACACACACACACACACACACACACACACACACACACACACACACACACACAGGAACACAACCACACACTCTCTAGATGTGAATGGATAAACAGTGGGAGATGGCACACACAGGGCAGGCTCGGCCAAACACGATTGATTAAGAATTATGTGCTTTCCAAACTGCAGACTGCAAACTATTCAGGAATATCATGTTGAGTCTGGTGACATCAATACATTTCATATGTCTTCAATCATCACACAGTGCTGCTGTTAAAACTGTTTCATCTTCTTCTCGTTCCTTTTTTCCAGTCAGTCTTTTTTCTTCTCATAAAAGGTGATTATATCCCAAATTTTTAAGGGAATTCCTCTCAAAGTCTCCCCTGGTCTGTATAAAGGATGATTTAGATTTGAGAGTCTGACTGCGTTGGTGTAGTTATTTAAGTGGAAAGATATGAAGAGGTTGAGCTTGTTCAGGGAAAAAACGTGAAGGCAGTGCACTGCTAACCCTGTGTGTGTGTGCGTGTAGGTGTGTGAGTGTGTGTGTCAGATGGGAATCTTGATGATTTAGGTCATTTTCTTGCGGAGCAGTAGCTGATAAGTGTGTTGCTGCCAGGCACTATCTTTGTCACCATGTCTCTCTCTCTCCTTACCTCTCTTTTTGTCTCCCTCTCTCTTTGCCCCCTCTCTCTTTCTGTCTCCTTTATCTGCCGTGTGTCATTGTGTTTGTAAGGGTGGGTGTCTACTGTAAGAACAGTGCTTCAAACCTCTAAAACAGCACCGTCCGGCACCCTGCACATCACAAGTACAGTCAGTCTGTTGGCTGTGCTCAGGTATTTATCCACTGAATAATCAAATAAATAAATTACCGCAAATTAGAGGTCTAATTCGGCTCTATTTTGGGACTTGGCAGACTAAATTGCACACCATGTACTTGTCGTGACCTCGAGCCTTTTACTGTAAAAGGCTGAAGAGTGGAAATCAATGAAATTATTGAATGCATCCTCTTGTTAGGTAAACCTTTTATAGAAGCATGTGGCAAATGTGAAATTACCAATCCTCCTTTTTATGAAAACATGATGAACAAATTAATCATAAATATTTAATTTGTTATGAACAATAAATTTGACATGACTGAACACATTCACGCTGTGCATTCACATGACGTTGGCAGGTAGCGTGTGTGCAGGGGTATAAGGGATATACACTGTGTAGGCTGCTTCCTTTATAAAAGAAAGGTCATTGATCAAGGTTAGCGTTCGTCTCTCTTTCTACGTGTGTGTGTGTGTGTGTGGATTAGCAGTGTTATCGCGAAGCATTAGGGGTGCAACAGCCCTTCCAAACACTTACCGACACTTTTGTGTGCCATTGTGGCTGACACACACGCATTCACACACACACCGAAACGCACACATTCATCCATACGTGTACAGTGAGAGCTTTCCTATGCTCCTCTCTCTCATACTCAGACTGATAGAGACCTGGGCAAGGTGCTGTATCAAATGAAATTGCGCAGAAGTATAATAAAAAAAAAGTGTTTAAAAAAACAAAATAACCCCCCAACGGATTAAAAACACATTTTATTAAGCAGATGGTGAAAGAGGATTTCCACTCTAGTAAATATGACAGGGCTTTCAAATGTGACACGGGACGGAGGCAGAGAGTGAGGGGAGGGGAGGAAGAGGGAAACAGACAAGGAAGGAATGGGAACAGAGAGCGCAATACTGCGAAAGAGAGGAGAGACAGAAAGGGAGAGATAGAGAGAGAGGGTGAAGTAATGTTGGATCTGAGAAAATGAGGGGAAAAGTGGAATAAAGGAGAGAAAGAAATGTAGCTGAGGAGAGGAGAGGAGACATAAGCGAGCAGAGCGTCAAAGCTGCATTCTTTAAGCAGATCAGATTTGGGGAAATTGGGCTGTCACTACAGGATTGTGATGATTTACACCTATCCATCACAGGAGGAGAGGGGGAGAAGCAGAGCCCGAGTATGTACAATAATGCACGGCATCTGTAAAAATGGAGGAAATCCATCCTAAGAGGGCTGAGTTCACAGCTTACTTTTCAATTCAGGCTACAATACTCTGTATATAACACATTTAAAAACACAAAGAAAAAACTTAACATTTGGGAATTACTGATAAACGTGCAGCTCATTACTTTACTGTACGATGACATCATGTGTCAGTCAGGTACTGTGGGTCAAAAGAACAAAGTGAATGTCGTGAATGATGTCTTGAAATACTAAATTTCCTCCCACGGTACACAAATGTATTAAAAAACAAGCTGAATTGATCTGTATTGTCACCAGCTGCTGTTGACACTCGTCCCCTCTGCCTCGTCGCCTGATCTTCCCTCTCCTTCCTCCTGCCCTCCTTCCTCCCCCCTCTCCCTCCCCTCACTGCTGGCTGATGCACCTTACAGCCTCGCTCCTGGACCATCTGTTAGGGAATCTAATTCACATCCAGTCATAATCAGGTTTGCTGGAGTGCCCACTGTCTCTCCCTCTCTGTCTGTCTCTGTCTCTTTCTCACCTACCTGCTTCTTCCTGTTTATTTTACATTCTGGTTTTGACTGACTGTCTATCTTTCCATTGTCAACAGCGTCGACATCAGCCTGTCTTAATTCAATTAAGTGTATTTGGACATTACATTTTCCTCTTTATTTTCCTCTCTTTGCACTTCCTTCAGTTATAAAAAATGGCACCAGTGCATGAACTTGTGACAATGATATACCAAATGTATCTCATCTTGCCATTGTGTGAATTGTTAAAAGAATTTGGTTATATTACAGTTTAACCCACTGACACAAACTGTTCACATTAGCTTTGCGTTCACATGGTTTTAATTTGTTCTTTCCTAAAAAGTCACAATCGCAAATTACATGAATTTAAATACCCCGTCACATTTAATGGCAAAACTGAATTATAAGCATCAACTTGACATTGCGTGGAAAATAAGGAGGTGTATCGACACAGCATCTCCACTGTACATGTTTGAGTGTGTGTGTGTGTGTGTGTGTTTATCCATGACTGAGAATAAGGCGAGTTAAGGTGAGGGGGGTGGAAGTTAATGAGAGGTGAGTGTCTGAAACCCTCTCTCTCTCTCTTTTTCTCTTTCGCTCTCTCTCTCTGCTCCAGCAGTAATCCTCTTCTATAAATCTGCAATCCAATCAGCGTTGTCCACACTTACACACACACACACACACACACACACACACACACAGAGCTGTTGGGAGGCCCATCTGTGTGTTAAGGCAATCTGCTTTATCATTATGATTACATTGGGCTCAGTTTACAGCAATGTGTGAGTGTGTGAGTGTGTGTGTGTGTGTGTGTGTGTGTTTCAAGCGCACCCTGGCTGCCCAACATTAATCACATTCCCATGGTTTGATGGCCTAAATAAAAAGAGGAATAATATTGTTGCTGTCCAATGAAAACTGCAGTTCTCCAAAAACAAATTAGGAATTTCTTCAGAACTGGGGAAAAAAAAAAAGTTTTAATTTGAGCAAAAGCTCCAGAAAAAAAGCTTTTTATATTATTTCTTATGTAAAACAATTCAACTTTTTGTTGGATTTTACAAGAGAATGCCATTTTCAATGGTAAAAATTTAAAATTAAAATATAGTTATTAAAAAATATTAGCTTAGCTGCATTTTTAAATATCTTAATATTTTGTCCGTAAGTACATAAATACTGTCAAAAGAGAGAGACGACTGGTTGCTCTGTACATACAAATGTAGATCAAATTCTTGTGTCAGGTGCTCATGGAGAACGGGTAACAACACGATCAACAGGAAGGCAATCCAGGCACTCCGAAAAAATACAGAAAAACGAGGAAGGAAATATTCAAAAGGCTTTTTAAGACAGATATATATATATATCTACACACATATATATATATATATATATATATTTTTTTTTTTTCTGAGTTCTGTTAACTGTTTTTTCATTATTGTCTCTTTGTTTCACGTCATGCCGTTATATAGGTCATGTGACGGCCTTTGTTTGGTTCCTGCCACTATACAGGTGGGGCCATACCTGTGTTGTATGTTTTGAAAGCCCTGAAGACCTGTAGTGGTGGAAACATGTTGGCTCTTTTAATGATTTAGCCACTACAATAAAAGCTTTTTTAATAACTCCTTGGTTGTTTTTCTAGATTTTTTTGGAGCGTCTGGATTGCCTTCCTGTCGATTACATTAATACTGATGTTGGGAGTTTTTTCCTTTGAGTGCGTGCATGTGTGTGACAGAGTGTTTATGTTTATTATGTGACCAAATCCAATCAACACAGTCTGAGGTCAGATATCCTGGAGGGGATGTTCATGTGATCTTAACTCTGTGTGTGTGTGTGTGTGTGTGTGTGTGTGTGTGTGTGTGTGTGTGCGCATATGTGTGTGCGTATTTGTGTGAGACGGTGAGCTGAGATGAGGTGACTGGTATTTACCTTCATCTTTATCATTTAGTGCCTGATTATCTATTTTGTTTTTATGCCCTTTTTAGTAGTTTTTTAAAAGTATGGGCCCTTTTTTATTGATTATGACATGTTGTCATGTCACAGTAGGAAAAGATCTGGTGTAAATAAATTAAATCGGTGATGTCTGAATTCCATTTAGCTGGTTTGGTTTCAGGTTCCTGGTACACTGCATACTGTTTCTCTGAATGGGACAGAGCCATTCAGGGTTTCACCTGAACCACATAAATTCTTAAATTGAGTCGTGTCACATCTGAGGTCAGGTCTAATTTTGGCAGTTGAATTCGCTATTACAACATCGACTGTAGTTTGTTTTAACTTGGTCCAAAAAGCAGTGCAGCTCAAATCATGTTCCCCAATGTGGAGTGGAGTGTGTGTGTGTATGTGTTTGTGTGTGCAAATGGAACTGTGTGACTTCAAGCCATGGCGTGACTCCCTAGCCTCTGGCAAACCTTTACACCTCTCATCACCAGACTTCACTGTTTGCCAACATACACACACACACTCACATTGTGCTAGTAACACTCCTCTTGGTGATTGGTTGAGAGACTGCGTGAGAATGGCTTGCCAGACCTCTAATTGGCTTGACCCAGACTAACCCTGAAATCCTATTGGACTAAGACTCCCCAGTCTATTGTGCACACACACACACACACACACACACACACACACACACACACACACACACACACGTAAAATCACAGGATTCTGCAAAAGCCTAACAATGCACAAATCAATAGTGTTCTAATGGGCTACAATAACACAACAACAATAACAACACAATATGATAGTAATGTTCATTAAGGTGATCATGTGACATCATGCAGCATAATGTTGTTTGGTCACAAACAAACAGAGTGACTGTCTAAACACACCAAATAGTTTGAAACTCATCAGCACAGATCGATAGAGAAAGTTTTTGGAAGGCTTATTTGAGCTCCAATGGCATCTAATATTGTCATATCATTGGCAGTGCTCGGTCACGACGTTCTCAAGAGAGAAAATATATAATAAAATACAAACATATAGCTGTAAGCTCAACTGTCACATACTCATTTGCATATAATGTGCAATAAGCCGGCATCATGCTCATTATGTACAAAACACACTTACAATTACAGTTTTGCAATCTGGGCATGTGGCTGTGTCTCTTATCTGGAGAAACTGACTGATTAAAAGACAGACAGAGGAAGTGGCAGAGAGGGAGAACGAATACGAAGAGAGACAAAGTCTGTCTGTGTCTCATGCGTCACACACTTGCTGTGTTTTAACATGAAACAAGCAGCATATTTACAGTTTATGTTCTAAAAATGGACCACAGCAGCACTCAGTTTCACCTGCCTCAGTCAACACAAACCCAGAACTGGTTTCCGCTGGAGAGCTTTAAAGTAAAATTTCACTTTGGTTAAAGCGTTTCATGCTTTATTGCACATGCAGATGGCATGGGGGATTACTGTAATGGTAACAGTGACTGTCCTTCAACCGAATGATATGATTTAAAGCCTCTGTGCTGCGACGTATTTGCACTACTGAAGTGTCCTTGAGCCAGAAGTTGAATCCCACTTTCTTGTGATATTCCATATATACTGTAAAATATGGCAAAACAAAGAAAGTGCTGCAGGTAAAGAAAAAACACATGCAGCAGTATCAGTGCATTATTTTAAAAATAAAATACTTGCCTTTGGACACTCAGGGAAACATGTTAGAAAGAAATGGTAGCGAACGCATCTCGCATACACACACGCACACTCACAAGGAAACTATTATAATAAGGCAACAAAAAAAGCCCTTTCTCCTCACTTTGTTTCCCATGTGTTTTTGAAATCTTTTTAGTCTTATCAAATGTTTTTCAAAAAGTGAATCAAACATAGAGGGGAGCCTTAAATTTTAGACTGGGCCACTTCATGGACAACCCCATCTCCACACCAGAAATAACTGATTAAGGTGTGTAATAATGTGGAAACTTAGCGGTCACTCTTGGAACTCGTGGTCGGGGATTTTTAAAACTGAATACATAAATTAACTTTTAAAAAATCGAATAAAATACAGACTGCTGAACCTGCTTTGCTCCTGGCTTTACCTTTAAGGAGATAAATCTGCTTATTACATAAAGTAATTTTGCTTTTTGCATGTGGTGACACAAAAGCAAAGCAGCATATTTCAAATACTGTTCTCATAAAAACTACAGCCTGCTGTCATGGAATAAGGAAAAATAGATAAATATCTGATGTAAATGAATAAAATAAAATAAATTGATGAAAATTAGGAGGAGACAAATGTAAAACCCCCTTTTTGAGAAATTGTGGAGAGGAGCTAGCTCTCTTAGCGCTATGCCTCTCTCCTCTCTCTCTCTCACACACACACACACACGAGCCACTAAAAACTGTCATTTGATGTCTCAAAGTGCTTGCCTTTTCTTTCTCTTTCATCTGCGGTTTATAGAGGTCAAGTGTGGCTTTTGTGTAAAAACTGAACCTAACTGATTCATAGATTCTTCTCCTTTTACGTTTGTCGCTCTTTCCCTTTCTTTCCGTGCGTCTTCAGTCTGCTCATCGTTTTGTCTTACCTGGGGTTGTAGAGGGCATGTGCGTCTCTCATGTGGTTGGCCTCTAGTGGATCGTAGCTCTGGTGCATCCTCCAGACGCCAGCACCGCATTTACTATAGGTTGACTTGGAGTTATCGTCACTGCTGCTGTTCACCAATGGCCCCTTCGATAAGTTCATTCTGTAGGCGGGAACAAAGTGAGAGAAGGAGGGGTGAAAATACAGCCAGTGCAGCAGGAAAAAAGATGAGATGTGAAAGAGCAGCTGAGACATGGCCTCTCTAATATCACTTTGCAGTGTTTAAATTCCTAGCAAAATATTTTACTATCGACTTAAAGATACAAAATCTGTTAAAAAACACTATAAAATTATTAAAATGTAAACAGGAGACGTTAAAATAATGCAAATCATGTAATGCAACTTGAATAAACATAGAGAATTTTCTTTACAACAGGTATGGACAGCAACATGAATAGAAAATGCAGGAAAAAAGCTCACAGACAGGAAAACAAAACAAAAAAGTTGAGTAAATGCAGTGTGAGGCAAATGGACTGGGGACAATGTCATGTGTTACAACCGCAGTAATGCACACAACACACACACATTCAAACATACACTGTCTGCTAGTCTGTGTGTCTGCAGAAGATTTATCAAACAGCTATGGAAGATGAAAAAAGTTATACGAGTATGCAACTACTTAGCACAGGCAGGACAGAGACGGGTAGTAATGTGGGCGGTCATGTTCGAAGACGACTGATGCACAGGCTGACATGCTGAGAGCACCAAGAGGCAGACAGACAGACAGACAGCTGTCAGCCAGACAGACAGATGCACAGACGAAGGGTTGTGACTTTAAACCTGTACATGAGACTTTTGTCTTGGAACGTGTTAACAAATTTCTGTCAGATACGTCCATCTGTGCGCACATTGGCGGACGGGTCAGGCTGCTAACTGAAGCACACCCCGGCTGCGTCCAACGTCAGAGGAGTTTTACCAGTTTTAGCCTTGCGAAAAGGCTTTCAGTCTGAGGGAGCATAAAAGTAAAAAGCACCGGAGGAGGGACCGCTATCCGTCAATCAAACCCAGCACTGTCGTCAGGGGAGGAGCTGTCGCCGGGGTGATAAGGTCACCGCGGGCAACAGAATCAAAATCATCCACTGCAAAAAATAAATAAATTAAACAACACGCAGTACCAGGAAAGAGGGACAGTGCTTATAGCTGACGTCAAAGAGGAGGATAGAGGGCAGAGTTGATAATAAAATTGGCTGGGTGGCCTACATTTAAACACAACTATCAGGGGAAAGTGGAGCGGGGCTGCTGGGAAGAAAAGCACTTTATTACAGGTGGAAAAAAATATAGAAAATACAAAGACCAATTCAGAGTGGAGAACAGATGTCAAAACACAGCTGGTAATAAAGTGATCCTTCTAAAATAATGCATAAGAGATGCCTGCCGGCGACGCCTGAGGCATCCCTGTGCTTTGCATTTTGAGCATTTGTATCTTTTTTTGCAAAATAATTATGCTAGCTCATTCAAAAATGGGCCTAAAAAGAGGAAAAACCTTTATTATTTCTATTTAATTTTGAAACTTTTTACTGAAAAATGTCTAGAAGTTAAAACTTATATTGGTTTATGATATACGAACTATTCTTTTCAAGGCAAATACGTCAAATCAAAACACGCCCGCAGCTCTTTAAGCAAAGCAAGGCGCTAAATAGATATTACACAAAATAAACTTATTTATTTTCAGTTACTGTTGTTTTGGTTTTGCTGGATTTGTCCTGTCATTACCACCCTCCTGCTTGTGTGTGTTGTCTCTGGCGTTGTGTATCAGTAAACAGAGCAGGATGTCGGTATGTGTCACAAACTGATAGACACATGTTTACCACACAAACACACACCAGACATTTGTGTGTACATGTGTGTGTGCCGTCCCGCTGCGGGTTGCTGTTTAGGTGAGGGCCACGTAGGCAGACAGGTAGACAGACCAATCACTCGTCTGACAGCCACCTCTCCCTCCATGCAGAGCTGGGTCGGCTCAGCGAGAGGTGGAGGGGCCAGGGTGTGTAATATGTAGGTTTTAGTTCCACTCTGGTGAATAGGAGGAATCGATATCTCGCTGCTGCTGCTGCTGCTTCAGACACTTATTGGCTTTGGTTGCGGTGTCACAATGCTATATAGACAGGCAACACTTAATACTTCTTTTTTTATTGGGGGAGTGTCCCAGTGTCACACTGGACTAAGGTACACCCAGCACCGTGTATACATGGTGCTGTTAGTTTGAACCCCTCTCCCTGCCCTTTCCAGTCGCATACAAGCTGTTAGGTGAATTGTGCAACCTTCCACCGGCCAACATTACAAAGTAAATGTGAAGCAGAGATTAATAAAGGGACAGAAAAAAGGGAGGGATTCATTTAACCCTGGAAGTATGAAGTAACTTACTTATTTAGCTTTATATCCTCATTACCACCAATACTGGAATGCAGTTTTAGAAAGAGCATCTGAGTTTACCATTTCTGGGATAAATCACGATTACAATGTTTTAGCAAAACAGCAAATCTCCTCCAGTCTGCCACTTGCATTAACCCACACACTAAAACTGTGAGGGATTACAAAGGGAGGGTCTGTTGTATTACATTATACCTTACGGCAAGGTAATCGGATATTTTTTCATGTCTTTATTCATCTCAGAAGATTAAATTTGGGCTAAAAGGCGTCTTAAAATCAGCAGACAATGATTTAAATCAGACGCCAACAGCGCTTTGTTATTCTATTCATTGCGGGGAAATCTATTGGTACGGTACTAAATATAAAATAGAAGTTAAAATCAACTTTAATCTCTACCTGAATGGATTCAGATTATTTAAAGCTTTAGTTTTAGGCATTCAAACCATAAAAGTATTTAAAATTCAACAAAATAAACAGCTCAGGTCATAAATGTTTATATGTGTGTACAAAATAAAAGGAGAGAATAAAAAGGAAGAGTATTAACCTATGTGATTCTACCTGACCTATTTCACGCTCCTGTCACTACATGTAAGCGGCACCAGCACACACACACACACACACACAAACACACACGCTCATACTGTGGATGTGAGGTGTGTGTGTGTGTGTAAAAGTAGGGAGATCGTGGGTGTCTTTCTGATGCTCAGTGACTCGCTCATGTGTTGCTGGCCCATCTGTGAACAGAATGACCATGACACAGTATGTGTGCGTGTGCGACGTATGCGTGTGTGCGTATGTGGTTGTGTGTGCGCCTGTGTGTGTGTGACATGGTGATGCAGTGATTGATGAGACAGTTGCCATTCTTGCTAATGCAAAACGCACCTATCCCTGAAGGGAGCAAATGCCACAACACACACATACACACACACACACACACATTGGGGCTGCAACTGCCCAACCTAATTACCCCTCTAGTCAGGGCAGTGTGATGTCTTCCAGTCACATATACTATAAATATCCACATAAACATAGTTTAATAAACAAACGCAGTTGCGTAGGTGACATACACACGTGTGGACACTGATATGTGCCCAAACAAAAAACTACAATGACAAATTTATTTGCAGGATAACGCAAAAGAACACGGAAATTCAAACCATGAATACACACTTTCACCTACAATAATATCAAATAACAAAAAACAAAAAGCAAAGTGAAATAGAAAAATATATGAAAACCAAACTGTCTTTTATTCTGTTCACTTTCTTGCATCTTGACAACAAAACTGTGGCTCTTTTATTCGCTACTTGGCTCCAGGTGGTTGAAGGTGTTGAGATTTGACTGCACACAATATACCTTTAGTGACTCCTGATCATATTGTCAAATAAGAGATAAAAATGTAAATCTAATATCTGCATGTGTGATATAATAATGACAAATTTGTCTCATAAATAGTCTTACAAGGACATGTATTTGTGTGTATGTGTGTGTGTGTGTCAGCGTGACATTAAAATCATCATCAGATAATCACCAATACTGAGTGCATAAACATATTCATATACAAATGTGTGTGACTATGCTTCTCTGCGCGGGTTTGCACGTGCATCGGGGCAGGTGGGGTTCGGAGCTGCAGCCCTTTGTGTGTCTGAGTGGATGTGGATGTGTGTGCGCGTTAGCGTTAGCGACGGGAGCTGTTAGCGGGGCAGGCGGCAGATGGGCTGTCGGCCTTAATAGGGACTGAGCGGGTGCAGAAAGGTGACAGCTCCACAAGGGAGGGGTGTGTGGGGAAGGAGAGGAGGAGAGTGTGTGTGTGTGTGTGTGTGTGTGTGTGGGGGGGGGGGGGTGGGGGGGGGGGGCTGGTGAATGGTGGAGGAAGATGGGGATAAAGGGGAAATGAATTATCTGCGGAGGTCAGGAAAAGTGCGTATCAGCTGCGTAGAGGAACGCACCTACTGAGGAAGAGAAGTGCCACGAAACACCTGAAAAGGTTTGAAAACAGTTAAAGAAGCTATGCACATTTACGCACTTTTAAATATATAAAATGTTTGTTCTGTTTCATCATGTCGGATATGTTCTTTAGTTTGTTTACAGTAAAGGCCAAATGTGGCGCACCTATCTGAAACCAGTATATTTCTAAAAATGGAAGACTTCCGTAAATTATTAAATTCAACTTGCATTAACGTATGAAACTGAAATGCGCTGCTAGTTTTGACAATCTCACAAGAACAAATCAAGTCATTTAAGTCCGCACATGTGCAGACACAGAGTCAAAACACACAACAAAACACACATGGGCCATACCCATAGACGTATTTTCCTTTTACGGTCACATACAGACGCCGTGTTGCACATGTGCAAAACAATGCATCTGGACATGTGACTGACGTTAATCGCTATGACAATTTGAGGGGCAAAGAAACAGGAACGCTGTCTGGCTGTTCCTTCTATTGTGTCGAAACAAGTCTGTTTGTATCCTAAAAAGATTTGTAAGGGAACGTTTCTTTTCCTAAAACACACAACCACGGAATATGAATGATACAATAAACTTTTATTTATACACTTCTTATTGTGCATTACACAAATAGGCTCACAGTATGTCTTAATTTATTTTATATTGAGTGATTAAGTTTTGCTCA
This sequence comes from Epinephelus fuscoguttatus, assembly GCF_011397635.1. Taxonomy (NCBI): domain Eukaryota; kingdom Metazoa; phylum Chordata; class Actinopteri; order Perciformes; family Serranidae; genus Epinephelus; species Epinephelus fuscoguttatus. The sequence goes on along the minus strand of NC_064753.1, from coordinate 20,927,038 downwards.
CACACTACTTTATAACATCAGACAAGAAAGAAAAAAACAAAATCATTTACCGAGGTTGAGAAAAATTCAGTCTTGCAATCACTACTACGATAAAATATGTATTGCAGTTTAAAGTTTACATGTCATTTTGACTGTTTCCATCTTATGTTGATAAACCAGTGTTGAAAAAAATAAAGTTCGGGGGCTATAAGTTGTCACAGAGCAACTAGAGGAATATCCAAAACCCTTTTTTTTTTAAGAATTCTTCTTCTTTTCCTTTATCACAAAACTCATACACTCTTCAGTGTATGCTGAAGGCCTCTCATGTGTTTCAGAATCACAATTCTCCGATTTAGAATAGATGTGCTTTGTTAAGCGCCAGGATGTCTGAATATACAGTAAATTTAGTTAGGATTTATAACAAGAGTTGGCTTTATTTGTCATGTGCACTTGATAAAGTTTGTAAATTACACCAAACGATTGCCAAGTGTACGGACAAGACACAAAAAAGATGAAAAAAAAAATAAAGGAAGAGAGAGGCAGACTAAAAAAATACTAAAGAGAGAGGTGGGGTGGTGGGCTGGCTTGTCATTCTCTCCCCATCAGGCACACACATGAAGCATGATGGGAGGATGAGAGGAGGAATATTTCACTGTCAGTCGGAAGGCGGCATGGTCATTCATTTCTCTCCCTCTCCCTCCACGAGTCTCTATCCATGTCCCTTTCTACTGTATCTTTCTCCTTTTGTGTTTTTGAACCCCCCTTACATACACTGTCGAAACAATGACAATTTAATCATACTATACACGGCCTGGGCATGTAGAGGGGGAGAACTATCCAAGCAGCCAATCTATAGGGCTCTCCCCACGGACACACAGGAAGAGAGCCAGGAACAGCAAGACAGAAAAAAAGTGCAAAAAAACAGACAAGACGTTTGAACCTGCATCATTCTCTCGATCCTCTTTAACTCATGCACACACACACACACACACACACACACACACACACACACACACACAGAGCACCTCTCCATCTAAATCTGTTCTATTGTGGCCCAGTCTCCACTGTCTCCTCCCATTAGGAGTGAGAGGCAGCATTAGAGGCCCTGAGCACGACACGATGGGCACGCGCACACACACACACACACACACACACACACACACACACACACACACACACACACACGGATGCGTATACATACGCCGGTCTCCTGTTCTGAAGCGTAGCTCAATAATTTACCCAGTGAACAGCTGAAATCACATTTTAGTAACTCCTTCTCTAAAACTAATAATTCCACAGCAGTGATGATAAGAACCCTACATAAGACATTAAATATGAAAAGTTAATAACCCCTAATATCAAAACAGACAGATCTGTAAAAACACAAGCTAAAATTTCACTAAAGAAGGAAAATACCACATACTTTGGACACTAAAAGCTCAAATCTGCTCAGTGGCAAAGACTGAATGAGACAGAAAAAGTCAGTACGCAGCAGTAAGACGAGTAATTCTCAGTCAAAGCATAAATAATTTGATAGATTGTGATAAGAGTAATAATAAATGAATGCACATTTTGATGTATGGATGACGGAACTAAAGGAATGAGCGGATGAGCGGTGTGAGGAGAGAGGGAAGGATAAGAGATGAGAAGAGATGAGCGGCGTTGCCCCTCACTATATATCACTCCCTCTCTTCTTTCAATCAGTGCTTTGGCATTCAATCACACACACACACACATATACACACACACACACACACGTTTAGCTTCACGGCCAGTGTGGTGTAATGGCTAATTGCAGTAAGTGTGTGTGTGTCACAGCTGGTACAGTCTCTCTTACTGCTCTTTCAACACATAAAGGCCGGCACTGACCCATGACAGACTCTCTCTCACACACACATACACACACACACACATGCATAGGGGGGAGAGAGAGAAGTGATGGACTGAGCATAAATCAGAGACTTTCACATCATCAAGGCTTTACCAATGTGTGTGATGGTGTGTCTTCAACATCTACATGAATGTGTAATTGCATTTTTGCCAGAGTTTGGTTACTTTTCAGCTACAAATGCACAAAAAATATGTGTGTGAGGGTGTGTTTCTGTGCATGTGTGTGCATGCATGTGTGCGTTCATGCGTACATGTGTGTCCAGCGGACCCCTAAGTGCTGGTGTCAGACAAAAGCAACCCCCCTCCTTCCCACCTCTCACTCGGTCTGTCCCTCTCATTGCATCTCTCTCTCTTTACGGGACTGAATTACCACTGGAATGCCTGGGACCCTTCACATGAGAGAGAGGCGGCCGTATACATGAGTGTGTGTGTGTGTGTGTGTGTGTGTGTGTGGGTTCCTGCTGTGTTAGTGTGTGTGCACGTGTGTGTAGGCTGAGACAATGCTAAAACTGACAGACAACGAGTGCCGTAGGGACAGACAGACAGGCAAACAGACACACAAAAATAAGAACAACACCTCCTCATACAGGCCACCAATAGGTCACACACACACTTACACATTCAAACACACAATCACGCAGGCATGCACGAACCCATGCATGACAACAAACAGATGCAAATGCACACATGCACGCACACACACACACACACACACACACACACACACACACACACACACACACACACACACACACACACACACACACACGCTCACACACTCACACACTCAAACACACACACACAGCCAACAAATCAGTGCGGCACATATTGACATGCTTTGACAGATGAATTAAGTAAATGATTTTATAAGGAGATTAAAAGGATTTTAATTTACGCAATCTCTCTTTGGTCCCCCCCCCCCCCCCCGTCCCTCCCTCCAGTCAGCTTTACCTCTCTCCCTCTTTCTCTCTCTTCCTCCCTACTGCTTTCTCTCCCTCATGGCCTGAGAAGAGGAGTGCACAAGAGACTGACTAAAAGAAAAAATACAACACATTAACACATTTTCTTAATTTTCTTAGACGTTTTCTTTTTACTCTCATTAATCCTATGCTGATCTTTTCTTCACCACAATTTTAAACAGCTGCAGAGGCATATGATCATTACCTTTTTAACTAACAGAGTACAAGCACAACGGTCAGCCTTAAAGTTTGAGGAATTTCATATTTGCCCGTTAATTTATCTAAATTATGCTATGTCACCAGGATAAACAGAAAAACCCCTAAATATTATTATATCTTTAAGGTCATGGTATAGCTCCAAAAATTAAACAATGCTTTCACTGCTGTCTCGACTCTACAAGATGAAACAGTCTTGCAGGGTGGAAATTGAGCGTCATCGTTTTCACCCGATTAATCATTAAATCTGTACAAAAGGCAAAAACAATTCCCTAGAACTAAATGATTTTGCTTACATTTTTTCTGGCATGTATAAATTTAGTGTGATGAATTTAAATTTCTTGTCAAGGGCACACCTTGGCAGCGTGCAGTTTCAAACATGCACCAAACTGTTTTATTCAGCCTTCTTTTGACTGAACAGAAATTTAAATTTAGATTTACTCACAATCACAAATAATTTATTTGCATGACTTTTCCGTGTACTTAAAAAAAAAAAAGGAAAAAAAATCAGGATCGAAAATAACTGACCGAAATAATTTGTGCTGCCATCTCTCACACTGCAAGCCTTTGACTGAACGATCAGCACGGCCGCTGTGCAGTTCCCACCAACCGTCTCCTTCACACCCACTGACAAAAACCACCAAATTCACTAAAGTCACTGCAGGAAATATATCTTAATGATATGCAAATGGTATGTATATGGTGGCATGAGGGGAATGCAATTATGTTAACAGCTTAAGCGGTACTTGTTGTTATTATTATTATCGGTATGATCATTATCCCTAATATTTTAATTAGTGCAGGAAAGCAGAGCCTGAGAGCAAAGGAGAGGATGCCTGAGCAGAGGAAAGAGAACGGTGGATGGATGAAGGAGCGGACAGACGGACAGTTGCATGAATGGATCTAGAGGATTTCTAAAATATGTGAGTGCGGTTCCAGCTTACGTGCACTTGAGGAAAACACACACAGGTAAAGCAGCACATTCCACTGCTGATTGTCTGACATGAAAGTGTGTTTTTCCGTCTGTGTGTTTGCTCTCATGCTTTGCAGCTCTTCACCAAAACCTGGTCAAAAGTAGTCACTTTTATTACTGTCTAATTCAGAATCAAAAACAAGAGTTAAATGTTTCTAACCTGAATTGCTGTAAGTTCTTAAAATACACCACACTGTTCTGCAGTTGAAAGACCAGCGCACAGACTCTGCTCAGATACAGTGTGCAGGGTTGAGTCCAGTCTAAAATGTTCTGAATCCAGAGTTTGCTCTGGAAATCCAGTCATTTGATTCACAAGAAGAAATGCTCAATATGAAAGGCTGCTCTGAAGACTCACCAAACCTCACCAAAAGATTTACGACATTGCATTTCTCTTCCAAAAATAATGATTAAAAAAATGTTACAATGTTGGTTTTAAAATTATTATTAATGTTTCAATAAATGTAAAATTGTGCAAAAAGAATCGCTCTTTAGGCATTCACAAATTATCTGTAACAAATTCAATCATAACTGAAACAAACTATCAAAAATCAGTTTTTTTTAAATGATGAAAGACAAGTTAAAGTGGTGTTATTTCAACAGCTGCCGTCTTTACTTAAAAATGTTCCTCTCTATTCCACACACTGTGTAGGTGAGAGTCTGCATGTAACACACACATATACACAGAGATACAAAGGTAAGACGGCTTCAAAGTACACCAAAAAAATGTCATGTTTTCTTTAAAAATGTCAATAATGTGTTTGAGAAAACACATCAGAAAATCATCCTGCATCAGCTCCTGCTTTGACTTTGTCCTTTCAGTTTCCTATCTCCGACTTTCTTCTGTGAGGACACTTTAACTGAGGCTGTGATTCAGTGTAACTCATTTTGATTTATTTACTATAAAGCCAAGACCGCTTAGAACAAAAATACACTCAACATGTTGTATTTATTTCTATATATATTCACATAAAATCCTAATTAACAGCAATGCAGATCTGACAGTATGAGTGCCATTAGTGAATTCATACCTACATGCAGAGAGAGTGCAGTCCATCTGCTGGATTACACTCTTCACTTTAGAAAAATCCATGTTTAACATTGTACTGTTTGAAAAGGGGTAACGTGTATATTTACTACAGTTTAATCTAAGACTTTGTTTGTCCTTTTGTGCATTTTCATGAAATGCACCTTTCACAGTACGCGCACAATAACACACACACACACACACACACACCGCTGTCCGTTCCGCCAATCAGTTAATCTGCATTTTGAACAGCGTCTTCAACATTCACCTAAAAGAGCAAAGCGCTGGCTAAAGGAGCAGCTTAGTGGCACTCGCTTGTTTGTGTGTGTGCGTGTATGTGTGTAACTGTCTCTAATTCCTGTGCGGGGCCACACGCTGAGCTGCCTGTCTGAAATTCTACCTCCTCTGGCATTTAAGAGCGCAGCTCACCCCCTTTCCTCCTCCCTCCTCTCTTATGGGCCCTTGTCCTCCCGTCTCTCCACGTTATTCCTGTAACCTCAATGCCCTGTTACCTCTCTGATTCTCTGCTTGGACGAACACACACATAAAAAACACAAGCACACAAACATAAACACGTGCACAGGGGTACACACAAGTAGACCAACTCTGACTGAGGTGCTGATTTGTCCTGAGAAGAATTTGACTAAAAGTAAAACAATGTCTTAAAAAGAGAGAAAGTGAAGGAGAAACTGTATCTCTATGTTATCAATGACTGTGTGTGAGTGTGTGTGTGCATGTGTGTGTGTGCGTGCAGGTGTGTCAGTGTGTGTGTATGTCTCGCTCTCAGGTGGAGGGACAGAAATTCCGCTCTTCTACCCACTGAGTAAGAGCTGCTGTCCGGATACTGCAGCCACACATAAACACAAACACAAACGCACTCACACAGACAGTGAACGCGTGCTACCTGACAGCAGAAACAACCTTGACATGGTGCCGGCCACCTCCGCTGCATACCAGCACACTAACACACAAACACTTACACACACACACACATACTCACACACAATGACAGACAATGAAGATGACAAGTTGAAGGATGGAGAGCAGGATAAGATTAAAAGGTAAAATTTACCTACTCTTGTTCAGAGTGCATTAAAAAACACTCGGATAACGGGTGTCCTACCGACTCCATCGGCGATACCGGGTCATTGTCATGTCACCCTCCTCCAGGAAAAAAACAAGAAAATTAAAAAAAATTATAAAATCAAAGTTTTTATATCTCTCCTCTCTCTCCTCTTCTTCTTTCTCCGGTGTCCCTCTCTCTCGGTCCTTCCTTCCGCTTGGAGGGAGCAATACAATTACCAGGCTCTGCGCTGCCTGCACTGATCAGCTCTGCGTGTGTGTGTGTGTAGATGTGAGGAAGCGTGTGTGGGTGTGTGTGCGCGGTGTGTGTATGTGAGAGCCAGGGAGAGGGGGCTATAGGTACACACACAGCCAGCCAGCCAGGCAGTTGGGACGGAAAGCTGTGCTGCTGTCCTAATCAACGACTTAAAGCCCCGATAGCAGCTCATGAATATTAAGCAGCGCTTTGCATATGCAGTCCCTCAGGCCCCGCTTCTGCTGTGATTGGTGGACGCTTGGCCAATGGCTGCGGGGAGAGGCGGAGTAAGGGGTGGAGACAAGGAGGGAGAGCAAGGGAGAGAGGGAGAAGAGCAGGTGGAGAGGGAGGGATCAGACAAAGAGCGATAGAAGCGAAGAGAGAGGGAGGGAGGAAGGAAAGAAGGGAGCGGAGAGGAGAGGAGAAAGAGACAGGTGAGGGAAAGATTTAAAGCAAGACATCCCGCTTTCTTTCTTTCTTTCATTCTTTGTCTCTTTATCAGCCAACCTTTCTGTTTCTGCCTCTCACATCAAGTCTTCCTCTAAAGTCTTTCTCCACTGGCCTCTGTTTCTCTCATCATGCACCTGCCACGTTAAGGAAAGAAAAGGGGGATAAAAACATTATTTCTTTTTTTGAACAAAGTTTAAGAAATACAAATCTGTCAAGCAAAGGCTAAACATTTGAGTTATATCATGTTTCAAAGCATATTTCACATAGAAATCACAGATGTGTGTTAGCTCAGCCGTAAAACACAAAATTGACCGAATCAAATCGAGAGAATTGCAAGATCAAAGGAAAAAGTGTAAGCTTGACCCTAAACCCTAAATAATGTGTCACACACACACACACACACACACACACACACACACACACACACACACGGTACAGCCGAGCCCATCGCAGCTCAGCAGTAAAATACAGGATTATGGCAATTCCGAGGCCCTTGTCCTTTGTTGTGGAATGATTTGGGAATGATTGGGACGAGGTTTCCCCCGGTGCTCGCTGTTTTGTCGAGCTCCCCGCCGTCTTGTCACCTGCAGGTTGTGCGTTCTCTGTATTTCCGATATTTCTAACAACTTGGAATGTGGGGTATTGTCAGCGCGAGAAGGATTCTCCAGGAGAATTATCTCACCGCTCCGCGGTCTCAGAGAGAGGAGGAGACAGAGGAACGAGAAAAGAGAGCGTGAGGAGAGATGGAAGGGTCTTTTCTCGAAAAAGGGGGAAAATGGGAAACCCACAGGGAGACTCAGATCGGCTTCACCTCTTTCGTTCTTTCTTTCTTTCCAAAATGTCTATTTTTTCAACCTGACTTTTCCAATGCTCAGAGACCCCTCCACACAGGATGGAGGGGGGAGAGAGAAGTGTGGAGGAGAGAGGGAGATAGAAAGAAATCGGAGGGGTGGAAAGGGGGGATGCAAAGATGAAAGAGAGTGGTTGTGATTAGCAGCTTTGGAAGAGAACAGATAATAAAACATTTCCTGAAACCAATCTCTGCTTTGATGTATGTGTGTGTGTGTGTGTGTGTGTGTGTACAACAGTAACTACAACCTCTTTCCCTCTTTCTTGCTCTCTCTTTCCCTCACACACACATCCACAAACAAGTCAAATGTTTCACACCTCTATATTACTTTGCTAAAATACCCCTTGTTCTCTAATGACGCAACAACGCAAAATGAGGATATTCATATTGGTGTTGTACGCTGATAAAGCATCCATGTGGAGCTACATGGAGAAGTCAAAAGGCTCTTTCCTCCAATGTCACGTTCCACACATGTCAGTGACTGTGGTTATTACCTAATGGTTTTGACCCAGAGAGTGTGCAGCACTGAAATACACTGATAACATAGATAGACATGTATCAATGACAACATAACCAGGGCTAATAACTTCACTGCACATTTAAGTTGCTGTATTAATTCAAACCAGCTGTGATACTAGAACTTGTTTTAGCGTGTGCATCATAAGAGGATGATGACTTGCTTTTTAGGGTCTTTGCAGCAGTTTACAAATATGCACAATACAGGAAATCCTTTTTAGGAGCGATGCAGGCGACAAAGACAGGGGCCTATGTGACATTTGCAAGCACACAAAAACACACTCACTGACAAGCTCTACTTGGGCATACGTACATTTGCCATTTGCACAGAGGTGCATGTATTCAAACACATGTATACACAGATGCTATGAGGTTCATGTCCACAAGCGCGCACACACACACACAGACTTATGATGTATCCAGGGGCTTATAAGCATCGACAAAGATGAGTGTGAATCAATGCTGCCGTCACTACTGGGCAAACAAATCCTTTACCAAAACCTCTGTCTCTAACACACACACACCCACACACACACAGATAGAAACACAAACATCTGCAATCTCTATATCTGTGTAGAAAGATGCATAGATTTAATGCTCAACATAATATGTATTGAAAAACAGTGAATCTGCTTGTGGGATATTAATTATGAAATACACAAAAACTATCACATAAAAAATTGTTAAACAATGACAGGAGTTTCAGCAGAGATGCAAATCCAAATTCACACATTTCGGCAACTGCACTACAAACAAAAATATCTAAAAAAAAATGCAATGAACTGATCGTGTACATGGAGGTGCATGTCTTTGTTGTAGTTTACTTTAGAAAATATTCAATAACACTTTTCTTAGTAGAATTTTGTAATTTATGAATGTATGCAGTCTGCTAGAAAATGATTTTTAGGACACCGACCAGGACACCAGTTTAAGTACAAGCAGCAGTGTGTTTGATAAAACAAAGGCATTAAAGTGAAATCTAAGGATCAGGTTTCACTCTGCATATGTGTGGTGAGAGATGCTTTAAAAAGCTTTTCTCTGTTATGTAAATGGGGAGGTACTGTTATGGAGACACTAGAGTCCGAGACTGTGTTCTATAAAACTTGTCAACACATATGTTCCACATATGTTCCTGAGGCGTCTGAATTTTCTATTTGAAATCGATACTGTCCCAAAATCTCAGCTATTTTATTCGAAGCCTCAAACAACCTTAGCTCCATCTCTCCTTCTGCCTCCTCTTTTTCCTCTCTGACCCCCATCGCCACCCACCCCACCCCCATGACTATTGATTGGTTCTCAGTCAGTGTGTATGTTGACAGTGACCCCTTTAGGCCACTGCTCTGTCTCGCTGGACAAACCTGAGTGCCACGCAAACCTCTTAAAGACAAAGCTATTACAGTAAAAGCCAGGGAAATACCCTGTGTGTTCGTGTGTGTGTGTGTGTACTTGTGTGTGCCGGCTACCTTGCAATCAGGTTCCCATGATTTGTACAACTGTGGATAAAATATCAACCCAGTCAAAATGCAGAATACAATCATAATTATTACGTTATACGTGTGTGTGAACAGGCTTGTTTGCACCGTCTTCCCACTCAATTACTATTTGAAGGCTGTTGTACACCACTGATCTCTCACTCTTGTCTATTGTCTGTGATTATGTGTGTGTGTGTGTGTGTGTGTGTGTGTGTGTGTGTGTGTGTGTGTGTCTGTTTTGACCCTGTGGTGGCAGCCTGTTGACATCTGTGGAAGAATTATCCATTGCAACTCTCACTGACATCAATCACAGCACTCGATAGGCCACAGCAAGTTCATTCAGGGCAGTGTGTGCACGTTTATGTGTGTGTGCGCATGTGTGTGTCTGTTCTGGTCAAAACAGTCTTTAACAAATTCAGGAGGCGGTCACTTAAGCAGCCAACCTCAGGCCACCCATCGACATGAATGCCAGTTACACACACACACACACACACACACACACACACACACACACACACACATCACTTGACCGTGGCCACAACTGTAAACAAAGCTCCTGGACTGACTAATAGAAATATGATGCTGAAAATTAAATTGCACCTGGTGTTTTTTCTTCCTGACATTTAATGATAATTAGGTTACAATAAATCATTTCAACAAAGTAAAGCTGAAAGAAAACTAAAAAGGAGCCATTTGGAAATGTAACAAAACACATAATGCTGAACTTGGCTTTTGGAAAGGGAAAGAGAGCTGCCAACGCAGGAGGGAAAGACAGAGAGGGGGAGGGATTATAGTTCACTACTAGCCAACAGAGGGAGCTATGGACTCTGGTCACTTTACAGCCAACGGCAGCACACAGACACATAGTTGTGTGTGTGCAGGAGTGTGTGTTTTTACATAGCGTGTAAGATTAAATCATCATAAATTTAAAAAATCATACTAATAAAAAAAAAAAAATCACATATAGCATCCAATTACATCATAAAAACTAAAATCCTCTCACATACTCACACTTACACATCCACCTACCCACCCACCTACACACCTACACACACACACACACACACACACACACACACACACACACACACACACAGTTACATTGCCAGCAGGAACGGAAGAGATGGAGCTAAGTTATCTGATAGCTCTGTCAGCAGGTACAGCAGAACACAGTGTGGAAACGGCCAATTTTACCACAGACCCCCCACCCGGCCCTCCAACCAGCTCACCACTGAACCCAGAAAGACAAAAAGAAGGTAAAAAGGGAAACAGTGTGTGTGTGTGTGTGTGTGTGTGTGTGTGTGTGTGTGGGAGAGAGAGCAGGACATAGCAAGAATCTCAAAGCAGGGAGGAGAAAGTGAGATAGAGACCTGAAGAGGCATCTCTGTCACCAAACTGTCCAATTGGGGTAATGGCAGTGAGAGGCTTTACAGTCACAAGCTGTTATTAGGTAAACACTACACTTTAGCTGCAGTTCATTTCAGGCTGTGTGTGACTTAGCCAGAGAGTGTGTATGTCGATGTTTTAGAGTATGTCACATTGCAACATTAGGACTTGGGGCTGTTAATAATTAACTTTTTAACCATTAACCAATAATAAGAATTTCGACCAATTAATACTATCAGTTAAACAGCTAAAAAAATTTTTTTTTAAATATAATATACTGGTGCTATGGGGGTAGATAATGAGATAGCAGAGTGTGCTGCTGCCCAGGCTGGAGTCGTACGCCGCCTCCAGATCAACACCATGATGTTGCTCCTGGGAGACAAGCACCCCTCAACAAGCTTATGACCCTGAGGCAGAGGTGGACACTTATATGAGAGCGGCCAGTTCAACTTCTGCCCAGTTAGCATGGGATAACACAGCTACAGTGGCTAACATAAACACCAAGCAGTTAAACAGTCCCAACAGACTCGCACCAACAACGAAAGGGCTTGACTCCATTGTTGTGTTATTAAATCCGTTGGGTAACATTAGCCATGTGATGCTAACAGTTAGCCCAGTCACCATGTGTGCGTGTATACAGGGCAGGAGGGGGTCTCAACATCCCCAACGGAGAGCTTACACTCCCGTAGCAGTAGTGTCACAGAGAGAGAGAGACAGACAGAGCGTAATAGGGGCAAGGAGGCGCTAAGTGAAGCAATACTCTAAGCGTGTTGAAACAAGATTTCACCCATTTTCAATATTAAAAACAAACAAGCATCTCCACACATGCATCGGTGCATCCGTGGTTGGGGGGTGGGGGTGGGGGCGGGCGGGTGGTCGGGGGCGGGTGGTGGTTGGGGGTGGTGGGGGCGGTCCGCGTCGGGCGGTGGGTGGGCGGGCCCTCCTGCCCCGCCTGTCTGGGGTGTGTCTCTGGCTCTCTGGGGGTGCCGGCCTTTGCCGCCCTGGGTCCTTGGGCCTGCGTGGTGTCCTGCTGCCTCTGCGGCTCCCTGGTCTTGGGGTCTGGGCGCTCCTGCGTTCTTGGGATGCCATACCGCCCCCCTTCCCCCGCAGGGCTGGCCCTGGACCCTGGTGATGGTTTTCATAAACACATTGGGAGGGTTCAAATACACGCATGCATGTTCAATACTTCAGCTCCGTGACGCATCGCAAAGAACCGATGGGATCACTCCAAAGGGGCCCACTTGCGTCTCAGACCTACCACAACGCGCTGGCAACTCTTCTCTGCAATCGGGCTTTCCCCCTCCACCAAGACTCTCACATTTTTGGTGTTCAGTATAGACTTCTCTTTTGTTTTTGTTTTTCAGTACAGTATAGTAGACATGTATATGTTTATTTTTGATAATCTGCATGAAGCACAACCACCTCAAGGCTACAATACATCAGCTACACTGCCTGTTTCTCCCCTGTTTTTTTTCTTTCTTTCGTTTGTTTGTTCATTCGTTTGTTTTTCCTCCTTCTTCTCCGCATGCACTGTCACTATATAACTCAGGACTTAAGCACCTACCCCCTCCCCCTTGCTTGTTTCCTTACTTTCCCCCTGACACACTTTGGTGTATCACGGCCCTCTCTGACTCATATTAGGAAGTTTTTCCAATAAAGGCTGTTAGGCTAGTCTCCAGGGAGGGTGGGTGATGGTCACAACCACGCATTATGGGTATAAAATACTTGACTGCAAGATTAACAGTGCATCAATCTTCACAAGAAGCTTACACCCTTTAGTGGCGCTAAGCTATGAAGACCAATGCAGACAAGTATTATTAAAAAACAAAACAAAAAAAAAAACAAAAAACAAACAAACAAGCAAACAATTCTAAATTTCCAAATTTAGAATTAGATTTCTAAATTATAATCTCACCTTAGCGAGCTAAATTAGCTCCCCATCAGAACCTGACCAGGCTTTCTTAATGTGAACTGTTATGGCTCATTTACACTTACATTTACACTTAAGTACCCTTTATGTACAAAACTAGATACGTCTGTTTCAAATGTTGTAAATGTATCTAAATGTATCTAAGGGTGGACCAGCTATTCTAATTTTAGTAACATTCTCCAAAACAGATAATGAAGAAATGTCTCACATCCAACCCCAAAATTCATTTTACTGTTTGTAGTACTGTAACTGTTATTTAGCTGTTATTTAACCCTAACCCTGTTATTACTGTAGCTGGGTTGTTTCTTTTTTAGTAGGTGAATTTGTTAATAGTGTTTTGTGTTTATTCATATTTATATATCTAAGTATATTGTAAACTGTTAAGAGTGGGCCTGATGTTCAATTTCAAGTTTAAATTTGCCTTTGTGATTAAAAAATGTTGTTTAAATAAATTAAATAAATAAGTATTGGCACCATTTAGTTTTAAAAGTATTATTTTATAATAATTAAAAAAAACCCTTGGGTTAAGAGTTTGCCTTGCTTTACACTCACTTGTGGACATTTGGTCCTCATAAAGATGAGAGTACATACATTCACACATCGTGCCACGTCGTAAGTCAGGCACACATTGCACACCTGAAGGCACTGTATACTGTATAATGTCCATAAAACCATAGCTAGCTTATTATGCATATACTCAGTTAACACATGCTCACACACTAAGTAGCTAAGTAGCAGCTGAATTGAGGTTTTGAGTTTTATCTTCCACAATCACAGAGAGTGACAGACTCCGAGGCTGGGGACTGTTGTTTTGCATTGTGGAACATATTTATAGATGGTACGCATAGATGGTAAATGAGCATAAAACACAGGTGGAACCATTCAGTCTGGTGAGATTATCAACATTTTGAAGGCTTACAACAATACACCTACATAATACAGATGCCGCATGCTGGTACAATAAAGAGGAATGGTCACACTGGAAAACATTTTGAGATATCATGGCTTTAATTGCTACACCTACCTACTTAAATCTGTGCATGTGTTTGGGTGCGTGTGTGCAAGTGTGCGTGTGTTTCTACCCAGGAACCTCGAGGGAGGGAGGGGGCAGTGATGGTGATCCAGGCCAAGGAGAGAACACCAGCTGCTGGGAAAAGCTGCTGGGTTTAGGGGGCTTTCTGGAGCCTGTCACCAAAACTCTGTCTGGGTAACCTTTGCAGGAGGGTACATGGAAGTTACACACACTCACACACACACACACACACACACACACACACACACACGCTTGCAAAGCAAACCAAAGCTTATGCATTCACACATCAACAATCAAATCTCATTTCATAACGCACTGCATACAGTGCAGTGTGTCAGATTCATGTTGCGGTGTGTGTGTGTGCAGTTTTATAAAAAGGCAGATGCAGTTAAAGAAATGAATGTAAACACTGTTTAACTGCATAGACAAGTGATCTGACACACACTTGCACACGTGCACTCAGATGCTTATAGTCTTAGGGGATGTATGTTGTGATTTCTTTAGAACAGAGTGCCGTGTGACAGCCAGTTATTCCATACAAAGGTCAGGCAGGATTCACAGCTCCGAAGACACAGAGGTGTGTGCGACACCCAGAGATACGGCCAGATACTATACAGAGAGGGTGGAAGAGAGAGATGTGTGTATAATAAGGTGACAAAAAGAGGGTGAGGAAGAGTCATATGGAGAAGGTGACCTTGGCGTTTATAGAAAGGAATCATTAACTTCCTCTAAACTATCATATCGTTTCACTATTTGACTGTTACATAGAAATGTATTTAGACTTACAGAAAAGCACCGGTATATACTGTACATACACCATATCTTCTGTGTCCTTCAGAAATTATGTTACAGGTAAATGTGGTACAACTCACATCAAATTTAATTAATTACAAAAAGGACAGAAGATTTATTTCACAAAACAATATACACTCACACATACACTAGGTCAGTTGGGCCCATTGTAAAAGAGGGGGTTATTGGGATCCTATGCCTAAGAAGTTGCCTGTTGCTACGGGACTGGGTCAGTTGCGGTCACCATCCTGTCAGTGGTCAGATTGAAGGTTGGCTGGACCGCACCTCATCAAAGAGTGAAAGGAGTGACCTCATCAAGCAGGGACAGGGAAAAGGGGAGGGCTTTGGGCTGGACTGGGGTGTAACCTCATCAAACGTGGACAGACAGGGCAGACATGATAGATGTCAACAGTAGAGCTGTGTGTTAGTGTGACTGTGGCTGTGTGACTGTGAGTGTGTGTGTGTGTGTGCGCGCGCACATGATTTCCATTCAGTCAATGTTCATTTTCTCTGCTGCAGCCAAATACTGTGAGCACACAGAAACACACGTGTATCCTCCTAGTCCAAGTGAGACTCCAGCTTCCATTCTACACTCAAAGTGTCTCCGTCTGCCTGGTGCACAAAAACATCAGAACCAACATCTTTCTTTCTGTCTGTGAAATAGGCCAACAATCAACTGTGTTTATCCCTCTACCTGTTTTTGAACAAGACTGTCTTCCCTTAAAGAACAACACCTTTGGTCATTTGTAGGGGTGTAACTATACATCCATTAGGGTCAATCCATCAATTCAATAATCAGCTATCCTGTTCATCATTGCAAAGTAACAACATTGATCCACATTACCATCTTTTAGATACAACTTTATTTTGAAACACATCTGTGTCACCGTCAAACAGTGCAGATATGGCATGCAGCCAAGAAAAAGACAATGAGGATATGTGCTCCTCCCTCTGGAATAAATCAGCAGTGTGGAGATATTTTGGATTTTGGAGAAAAGACGAGTCGACAGACAAAGAACATACCACATGCAAACAATGCTGTAATTAGTACTCAAGAAACACAACGAACCTGGTCCGGCATCTCACTCTGCTAACTTGTTGGTCTTGCTACAGCAATATTGCTGCTCTGTTTTACCCATGTAAGGCTGAAATACAACTTACATCTAGACTGAAGTTCAACCTTGTGGTTTTGTCGGGAGATGCATCGACTTAAACCAATGGCAAGTAAGAAAAAGCATAATACAATTAATGTACAAATACATGTGATTTGTTGAGCTGTAAGTGGAGGAAAAGTCCACTAACTGCTAGTCTATTTTATGTACTGTAAAAGTGCTTAAGCTAACAATGGTGACTAGCAAAAAACAATTGTTTCGTCTACATGAACCTTGACAGTTATTATTAAGCCAAATTGTACACTTTTGTTAAATGTTCTTGTTGCAAAGCTGTGTTGTATGCGTATTAGTGTAGTCATTTTAAAGCAGCTGAAACTTTGCTGCAATTAACCTGTTAAAATTATTGACGTTTTGTTTTTATCTTGTATGGCCAAAAGCAAAAGAGCTTCTTGTTTGTTAGTGAGCTGTGTTAAATGGCCATTTAATAAACTGATTACGTTAAATGGTGACCATCGCGTGAGACCAGCGAAACCACGTGAACACACATGAACGCGGTGCCTATGTCTCAAGGTATCGCGCAAGCGTGCACACGTGAGGGCGGTGCACAGAGAGGCAGTTAGAGCTACAGGCTACAGTGAAGCTAAAAACAGTTCAAACGACCTTTTTCCAAACAACTTTTTATGTCAGGGCTTCAGGACACTTGGATCACTACGGACAAGCAGTATGGAGATACTTTGTGGATTCAATTATGTGTTTTTGGATGTTTGAATCTGGGGCGCCATAAACCTCCATTAGGTGGAGTTGTGTTGCTACCCCCTCTCCCCTTGGATCTCCGCAAGGGATGTGAGGACTCTAAAACTTCACCTGAGCCTCCCTCGGCATATGGGTGAGTAGATAATGGCTGAATTTTCATTTTTGGGTGCACTATCCCTTTAACTTATTTACAACACTTACATGATATTTTGCTAAACGTAACGAAGTACTTACTTGCCTTATCATTACTGCAACCTTTTCACAATGTTGGCCATGTGTTTAAAACTGTGACTGTTACCCATCATATGTGTCATTTTTGTATTGATCTTCTGTGACCAGTAGGGGCGCTAATTTAGGAAATGCTCTTGTGGCTTGTATTTGAGGGTAGGAGCAAACAAACCATGCGGCCGCATGGGTTGGAGGACTTGTTTTGAATACATCTTTAATTTAATGTCAATGAAAACAGAATGGAAATAACAAACATTTAGAGGGAAAAGACTATATGAAGTTTAAACACTGGGCAGTGGTGGAAAAGTTGTTGCATTGATGGAGAAAAGATGTGATAGAGGGGGTCTAATGGACAGACAGACAAACTGAAAGTGTGTTTGGGTATCTAACAATAAAACATAAATATTCAAATCATCACCACAGCACTATTATCTTAGATTCTCTTGACCTTACGATCTCTCTGAACCTCTCTGCTACCATCGTGCTCTCCCTCTCTCCTCCCCTCCCTCACTCTCATCCTCAGGTTTTGATATATTCCCAGGGATAAATTAGAACTGGGATGTAATTATACACACAGTGAGTTTTGCCTGGGTGAGAAAGCACTGAGTGTGTGTATGTGTGTGTGTGAATATGTGTCTCACTGCCTGTGTGTCTGTATAAAGCAGTGTTTTGTACTGAAATAGGTGACTTCGGAGAGGTGCGCTCCTTTAATTACGCCGCTCTCAAACAGAACATGAGTGGGCTATTCCACTGGGATTAGTCGTCTCTCAATGCTGTCTCTTTGTTAACGCAACACACACTTAACACACACGCATACGCAGACACAAATGTATGCCTGCCAAAAAAGCCCATCTCTTCAATAGTTCAACACTCAATTTATTCAAACTGAGGTGCAAGCCAAGTGAATAATTCCACTACTAATAAAGACGGTAAGAGAGAGAGTGCGTACAGAGGAGATGAAGGGGGAAAACAGATTAAACAGCAAAGGCAGAGGAGGGAGGAGTAAAGGGTTAAGAGGAAAGGTAAGCCTACGGAAAAAAAAGAAAAGATTTTCAAGGACAACAAAATGTGAAATCGAACTCAACATCAACTGGCAGTTTCAAACTGGTGAGCATGGATATTTGACTTGTACCAGCTGTGTTTGAGTGTGTGGGTTACAAATATGAATTTAACAGCAGGTCAACATTTATTAGACTTTAAGTTTCAGGAAATACAAATCCAATATTAGTATACGTCCACCAATGAGTAACAAGAAAATTTTAGTATCATAAGTGTGTCGGAGGTGATGTAGAAACAGTGTGGCCATTACACATTTACTGCCATTATCAGAAATAAAGTCCCTTTTTGAAATGTATAATGCCCTTTTTGTCCTTTTTACTTCAACAAACAATTTAGGGATGAATGACAAAACAATACTGACACAAGGTCCATTTGTCAATAGAGCTTGTTATCGGTACCTGATACCTTTAAAGTATCAACCAAAAGTAGTAGATTACCAAGTAGTATCAAAATCTCCAGTCAAGCTATACCTTTTGATCCTTTTTGCATTTGGGGTCTAATCCCGCACTGCCCCCACTTCCTGCCAGATCAAGTCTTTCGAGCCTCTCTGCACGACGACCTGTCAGTTCAACATCTGCCAGGTTAGCACGAGCAACTGTCCCAGCTGCAGAGATCACAATACTGCAGAAACAGGTACAACCCATAAACTCTGTGGTGTGTAGAAGTCCGCTGCAATGTATGTGGTGGAGCTGGCAGTTTGAAACTTTGACTACACAACATGCCACTCCAATCATATTACAGGCATCGAGTAAAGTACTCTACTGGCATCAGTGTCACATTAAGGGTACTGGTATTGGTACTGGTGTTGTGCTTGAATAAATGATGACTAGCCCCATTAGTCACTGTTCTGGAGCTTTCATATCTCACATTTTGCCCACTGTAGTTTTGATAGAACTTTAGTTAATAAAATTGCTGGGTTTTAAGTGCAATAAAGGCTTTTTCAGCATAAAATAATGTGTACTTCCTAAAAACATATTAATGTTAAGTGTTAATGTAAAAAAAAATAGGCAAAATTGACCAATATATTCTTAGAAAAATAAAAGGTTGGCAGTGGTGTTGAAAAGTCCATTGGACATCACAAAATGAAAGGAAAAAAAAACACAGAGGTCTCTGGAATTACATTAGAAATAGCTGTCAAGCACCTGAGCAGGTGGGCTACTGTACGTATTTGATGCTAGATGATGTGGCAGAAAAACGAGGCACTGTAGCAGTAAAACTGATAAAGCTGAGAGACCAACCAGTGTCCAAACTGACATTTCCATGTAAATCTGTAAATCTGTTTAGTGTGCTACAGATGACTAGCTAATATGCTACCTGGCCTGCAAACTGAAATCGGCAGAGATTTTTACACATTTTTACACTTTAGCAAGCTTAAGTGTAAAGGAAGCCACATTTGTGCTTACAGACTCAGAGGAGACATACGCCAAAGGAATATATTAGGCTGCTTAAAGGAGTAAGGCATTATGCAAATGCAGTTTACATTGTTTGGCTATGAGCAGAGAGTTTCTCTTTCCACTTAAAGAGAGCCCAGGAACAACAGCCTAGTTATCAAGCCATGACATTCATGTGAGAAGAGCATGATGACAAAAGCAGCTAAATGCTCAATTAACATAAACATCAAATCTTAACGAGCCAGCTAGATCTCCAAGTAACAGAAACCTCCAGAACCTCCCATTTTACTTGTTTGATCCTTGGTTAAACACCAAGAAACACAGCCATAACCATCGGCACTGTTGGTTCTGAGGAGGGAGGTGCGGGACACTGTCATCAGAATGTTGAGATATAGGCCTATATCCATGTGTTACCATTCAAAAAGTGAAGTCAAGCCTAACTTAGACCAGATTAATATTCCTTTTCTTTTTCTTATATTCTCTGCAGGATACAAGTTGCCTGAATCTCTAGGCACAACTGCTTCTGAAACAGAAGCAATAAAATACACATTTAGATCCCACTTCCAGTATTTGTCAGTTGTTGCCATCAACATGAAGTGCTTCATTCAAAGTTCAGGCTGATATTTATCCTTCTGCTGTTTGCCTGTTACTACTTCTGTCTGTGCCTGTGCTGCAAGATGGAGAAAATGAGTTAATTTGTTATACTAGATAGATGATGTTATTGCATCCAAAGAGTAAAGGGGACTACAATAGTCGACACTACAAGATACACAGAACATAAACACACTCCACTTCATCTGTGTCTGTGTCTAATGACGTGTGTGAGTAATTACTTTAAAGCCAATGTGTGCGGGTGTTTAAGTGTCTGTGCTCATGTATGTTTTTATCCGGGCCTTTGTCTGTGTCTGTGTCTGCAATGAGTGTGTTTAATGGTGTGTGTGGAAATAATCACTTAATCGTCGCGCTGCCTCCATTTGAAAAGTGTGTGTGTGTGTGTGTGTGTGTGTGTGTGTGTCTTGGTGCTATGTTTTCACTGTAAAAAAATGCTGAAAGATGCAGACATAAGTGGGAAGGTCTGGAAAAGGAAGGGGTTTAAATAGTGAGAATGATTGGTGAGAGGAAGAGAAGGGAGAGATTAAAGTGGAAGAAAAGAGAAAGGGGGAGTGAAAAGAAGGGACAGAGACTGAGGGAGCACACAGGTGGAAAGAAAGACCTCTACCCTTTATCTCTCTCTCTAATTCTCCACAATAACCCTTCCTTCCAATGTTGCTCTCCAAACCGTCGGCCTGTGAATTTATAGTTGGCCCAATGATTGCTTCTCGGGCCATGATGGCTGTAAATTGCTTTGCCATTTGGTAAATGTTGGCAGTTAGAAGGTATACAAGTAATTATTTCCGCTTGTGCTGATTGAGACATAATTCCAAGACGAGGCCCTGGAAAAATGACAGCATTTTGAAACAACTCTGTTTTAATTTCCCAGCATTCCTAATTAGAATCTGTATGAACACGGGGAGTTTTTTATGTGGTTTCCTCCAATGGGGCCAGAAATAATTAAACTGTCAAGGGGAAATAAATACGTATAAACAAGGCATAATTTTTACAGCGCGCAGCACCTTGTCAGGCCATGACTTTTTGTGAAGAAAAACAATGTGGGGAACAATGCAGGGGCATAGAGGACACACTGAAAGCAAGCAAACACACACACACACACACACACACACACACACACACACACACACACACACACACACACACACACACAGTATCTATATATAGAGACCTACTCTTATCTCAGATGGATCATACGGATGGATGGATTTTAGTCCTACTTTAATTCATTAGAATTCCTCTGTCAGTCTGAAGTTTCCTCCTTTGAGAGACAATTAACTTTTGGGAATGAATTTGAAATATTACAATAATCATCTGCCCAAAAACTTAAAAGTATCACCATGCAACATTTTTACCTTAAAACAACAGCTTCAACATCATTTCCATGGCACACTGACTTGTAATAGGGAGAAGGGTGCCTCTGTCATTCCCACTCTGTGCCCCAAATGCCTGCTCTTGAACTGTGCAACTCTGGTGAGTGTGTCGGATCTCCTGGGAGAAGAGTGTAATGCTTTGCAGCACTATGGCACACACCACCAGCTAGCTACAGGAGGCTAGCTCGGTTTCCTCTCTTTTATTACAACCTTTAACCCCCTTGTGTGTTTGTAATCGCAGACTTAAGTCGTATATACAAAGTGCATTGTCACAATAAAGTTGGTAAAAAAGAAAAGCTAATGCATGAATGAATGCATGAATTCAGCTTTGTAACTGAGCAAACTGTCTATACTGTCCTGACGTAAACTGTAATGGTCTGTCTTTCAGCAAACAAGAAAACAATATCAATCCGACAACAGAATGTACATCCCTGCCAATGTTATTTATGAAAGACTGCAACTAGACTGTAACCTTACCTAACCTCCCTGTTGCATGAGCTTTTGTAGTACCAAAAGTCACATTCAAATGCTTTGCAAACTATGTATGAAAGCTGAAAACACTGGCAACATTTCAGCAAAACTAAAACTTTGTCATTCTTTTTTTATGTTTGTGTTCATCTCAGATGTCACAATAAATAATACTATGTGGAGTGATTTTTTTTTTTTTTTAAATCCTGTAATATTACTCTACCGTCAGTCAACATGGGTACTTAGATTCTGACGTCATATTTGCTGGTTTCAAATTCTTTAGCTTGTCAACAAATGCATGTGTACAGCTGTCCATGACACTCCATGAGACAGGAATGACACCGATAAGGTTAAAGCCTAAGTTGCAATCTTTCATAAATAACATTAGCAGGGATGTACACTCTGCTGCCAGACTGTCATTATTTTTTTCTGTTAGGCATGTGACAGATCACCATAGATTGCGCCAGGAAAGTAAGAGAGTTTGAAACCCTGCAGGTGCAATTTGTATTTTTAACAGTGCTGTTACACTCTGAAACTGCAGGGGTGCCAAAATTACAAAAAAAAAAAAAAAAAAAAAAAATCTTGCACAAAGCTGCTCTAAAGTTTAATGTTTATGAGAATTTATTGTAACTGATCAAAAAAATCGACAGTCATCAGCTGTGATATGACTGTACTGTTGGGCACCTGGTGTCTTAGTGGGTAGAGCAGGCGTCCCGTATACAAAGGCAATGTCCTCGCCGCAGTGGCAATGGGTTTGATTCCAGCCTGCGGTCCTTTGCTGCATGTCGTCCCCTTTCTTATCCCCTTTCACTCTTAGACTGTCCTATAAAATAACGGCAAAAAGCCCCTGTTAAAACTGATATGCATACAATAGGGATGTCCCAATCCAGCTTTTTCACTTCCGATCCGATACCGATATTACAGCCTTGAGTTTTGGCCGATACCGCTACCAATCCAATCCAAGCGCGTATTACATATATTCACTTATTTTGTTGTCAGTCATTTTAGAAAAGGTTTGATCAAGCAATATTACTCTAACAACTTAATCGGGTTAGTTAGAATGATGCACAACAGTTGGTATGAGAAACTGACCTGTTTATTGTTAACAGGGTTAAATAAACAAACTTTAAACTTGAACATTAACATTAAATAAAAAATATAGCTGGTTTGCTTTGGCTGCTTTGGCCCCTTAATAAATAGAAAATAAATCAACACAAGAAATCTAACATTGAAATTAAAATAGCAGCAAGACTCCACACACTTGTGCTTTGGCCCCCTAATAAATAAAAAATAGATTAACACCACAAGACACTGTTGACATTTATCAAACAATGCAGCCTTTCCTTTTCAGTTATTTTTGTAGTGTCAGTGCCAGCATGGTGCTGCTGTTTCCTGTGTGCCTGCATGCTGGCCTGGTGGATTGATAGTAAGTGCTGGAGCAGATCACTGGAATAGACTGCTTGAATCGCAGAGTGCTGGGCTGGCCGGAAAACCTGGATCGGATTCCATGAAAAACTGGATTGGAGTTCTTGGATCGGCATTTTTACATGCAGTCCGATCCGATGCACATTTTTTTGCTACCGATCTGAATATCAGATTGGGACATCCCTACAATATAACCATAACTGCAAGAACTTGTGATTTTCTTTAACATTGAACTTTGCCTGCTGCCTCCAAGACCCTGATCTGTAGAAGTGGCAGAAAATGAAGGGATTGATGAGTGTGTAGGTTGTTATGTGAGAAAGACATTTTTTTTTTACTCATTTTGACCTTCTTAACATAATATCTAGTGAGAACTAAGACACAACAAACAAACAAGAAGTTTGACTGCTGCCCACAAAAAAAAGCAGAACACAAAATCATGGCACAAATTAAAAGATGCAGTTGTAGCACACTGTCTGCCATTCAGCGACAATAGAGAGTGAGCGATAATATGAGGGCAAGTGTGAGAAAGATTTCTTCATTTGAGTAATAGCTACTGTGCTGTGACACTCAACACCACTTAAACGGCAGTGACAAATAATACAGCAACAAATTACAAGATGCACGTACACTTATGGAGATCTCATTGTTAAGCACTGTGAATTCACACACAAGCAGAGTGATAACAGCAATAACATATGTAACCAAGCACAAAATGTTCTGCATTATACCAATTTACAGAGGTAATGTTTTCAAAAGACAAGCCTGTATTGTAGAGCAACACGTTAAAAAACACATCTCACAATTGAGCCATGGTTTTGTGAGTCACCCTCCCAATCGCTGAGAGTTGGCAACACTGGGTGGATTAGAGGCTATGGATCTCTTATGCAGGCTCACAGTGAGCTCACACTGATAGGGAGAGCTAATGGAGATGCATTCGAACTACAGTTACTCAATTACAATCTGACATCAGCTTGTAGACCCCAGCTTTGCCTGAATACACACGAACACACATGGACACACAAACACACACACAGAGTAAGTGGTTAACACACTACAGCCTAAATGAATCTCGTAACACAGCAGATATCACAGGCTTCATCAGGCTCTCCGTGAAAGTGGTTATCAGACAGAAAGTGTATATTCTGGTGCTAACCTGGTAATTCCATTTACTACCAAGCGTTTACCTGACATTTTTATCTAGTGTGTCAAACAATAAATTGTACAAATTGCTTAAAATCCTTTTTTTTTTTGCCAACACACAAGCAACCAGATAGGACAAGTAAGAGGCCCCACAGCAGCAAAGGTAAGGTGGCCTGTTAAGATCATATTCTTAAAGATAACACTGAGCATTCAAGTTGTGTCTTGACGTTGAAATAATTTCCTTCACCTCACCCTACATAAAAAACACCTGAATTATGTTGTGTTCAGTTAGCTGATGGACTACTAAACTATGGATTGAAATACACTAAAATACTTGCATGCCTCCAGTGTTAACACTAGATTCTGTTAAAAATAAAATATTATGTCATGACCAAATTAAGGTTGTTTGCTTTTGGGTTCTCTCTCAAAAAAAAAAAAAAAATCAAAGGGACTTTTCCACTTACACAGTGACATCCATTATTACAAGTTCTAAGAGCGGGGTTCGAGTGTGCCGACATACACATACACATGTAGTCTACATGCCTCCGCAGACTAAGGTCAACGGTGCGCTCAGATACAAATGATTCTCATCTAATATTAATAGGATATGCTAAACGTAACACAGAGGCAGCACAGAACAGACCAGCCTCTCTGAGTTGAGTGCGTATGTGAACACATGCATGTGTTTTCCTGCCATGCAGAGAGAATGCTGCTGGGACCGAAATAAAATTCAAGAATAATAGAACTCACCATGTTAACATTCAGGTATAATATAAGTATGCATGTTAATATTTTGGAAATAGTACAGCCAACCAGTAGTAACACTGTCCTCACCAGAGAAACAACAGTATTGGTTGTGTGTTCAAACACTTAAAACAATTGTATGGGGTAATTTAAATGTTTTATGTTGTCCTGACAGGTGACTGGCATTTTGTAACCATTTGAACTGTTGTGATCTCAGAAGTAAAGGTGGAAGTAGCTTGATGTAATGGTGCAGCAAATACTCTTAAAATTGAGATGTAATGAAAAGTGCTTTTATAAATGTTTTAAATTACGTGTACTTACATAAGCTAGCACAAACCAATTTCAACCAATAATATCATGACATCCATCCATCAATCAATCTGCAGTTTAGCTGCACAGAGCTAGTTAGCAAGCTAACAGTAGCAAGGTACATCAGTGTGTCTTCATGTCCCCAAAATACCGTGGTTACAGGCTGTGGGCTGGAATTTATTCTACTGCGGAAAGTGCTAATCTGTGAGCTCCGGATTATGCGCAAGGCCTTGGTGGTGGACTTCTTCAGCAACTGATGTCACAAAGAGCACACAATTGACTTTGTCTATCTGTCTCTCCCTGACAGTTAACACTATCCCCTCAGCGTTACACCGCCAGGGCCTTGCTGACATGGCCACTTTTCGACAATCAAACCATTGTTTTAATTTCCAAAACGATGGGCCTCATTCACCAATATCTTCTTATTTTTATATATATATACTCAAGAAAAGTCTTAAAAAAGTCTACAACAGATTCATGACTTGTTTTTAAATGGCAGAATTGTTCACATCTGTGTTCTTATTACAATGAACCCCACTGTCCTCAAAAGTTGACAGCGAGTGCCAGTTGATCCCCCTTAGCATAAAGGGGCATGAGACTGCAGGGCGGTGTGCACACAGGGAGACTCAAGCTGAAGAAAAGTTGATAGAATTAAGTCAAGAATGGCTCCGGACTCCAAATATATTAAAAAAAAAAAAAAAAAAAAAAAAAAAAACTTTTGTTTTGAAGTGGTCAGAAGTGGCTATAAGGTAACACAAACAGATGCATGGGATGCTATAAATACGCTGTAATCAACCACCCGACCTGCAAACCGCAAACTCTATACATTATAGTAGCACAACTGTCAGGACTGAGGACAGAGATGAGTGCCACGTTGCTCTCCAAGCTTATGTGTGTCAAGACGGAGACAGAGAGCTGCGGAGAGAAGGTGAAGGTAGACTCATGCAAGGTTTCTGTAAGCAAGCCTATAAATTGAGTTTTGTGTTAGTTCAGGCAGGACAGAATGTCAAGATCAGCTCACATCCCAGCTACATCAGCTGATCTCAAACAGCCCAGTCAACTGATGGAGCAGCTGACTGATGGAAGGGAGTCAACTGATAGATCATGATTCCTTTCAATGTAACCATCTCATTCAGGGCACCCTATTTAAACTGCTCTGGCCTGCCTACTGTTGCTGCTTCCTCTGCAAGCCACTTTGCAACCCACCTCCACCCCAGCTCCTCCTTTTCATGCTGTGTCTGACTTATCAATGTCATTTCTGTTTGTCATTGATGCTGCTCTGTTCTGTTCCCGGGGGTCTTTGCTGCTGCTTTCCTTGCCTTAGGCTTTTCATGTAGGCACATGGAAGGGCAGGGAGGTTTACGCTCCCTACCTGAGGCTTTCCATGTAGGTGTGTGGAAGAAGCTTTCTGCCTAGGCCTGAGGAAGGGCAGAGAGGCCCCAGAACAGAGCCATACCGCCACATATAATACTGCAAATGAAAATAACTCAATAAGTTCTTTTCATTTTTTTTCTCGCCAGCCCGATTCAGTAGTGTTTTTTTTAAAGACTATAATGCTTTTCGGAAAATAATCAAAATAGTAATTTTTAAAAATCTAAAATGTTAATATTTCATAGTGATATAAATTCTATAATATTACACAACTGTAAATTGAAGACATGCCATTACCAATTATTTTTCACAAACATGTCAACTCAAAATGTGTGCGTCTCTAAATTACGTTTCACTCGGACTTTAAAGAAGGATGTCAGGGTGGACGTTGGCTTATACAAAGTGCCTTGCTGTGATACCTGAAACCAGTGCTCAAACACCTTAAAAATAATATGGTCCTGCCAATAGGGATACTAAATCAGAAAAATACGCATATGGGTCATTTAAGCTGGAAGGCCAAATGACGTATTCTCATATGTACATTTTAATCAAGGAAGCCAAGAGTGCGTGTGCCTCCTCTGCTCCCTGCCTCTTTCTGTGTGTGTGTGTGTGTGTGTGTGTGTGTGTGAAACAGTCACCCATTCTTTGAAACAAAAACAACCACTTAGGCATGAACAGCAGCGCTTGGGAGACATCAATATTTCAGTCAGGTGTGTCGAGAAAAAGAGAGAGACACAGAGAGAGGGAGGGAAAGAGAGAGAAACATGAAAGCAGGAACGAGGGGGGGACCCTTGCCATTCTAAGGCATTCCCATGACTGACGGAGAGAGGGCTGTGTGTGTGTGTGTGTGTGTGTGTGTGTATACATGCCTGTGTGTGTGCCATTCCCCCATTCTCACCCCACCCCTACACTCACCATTGTGTGTACCACCTCTGTCACCTTTCCTCTAATCAGGAGTTTAAATCAATGACGTTGTCCAAAACTATAATTGCCACTCCTTAAACTGCTTCTCTCGCAATATGCTTTCACCAAGAAACCACTCGGCAGCAGAAATACGCCTTTGCGCGTGTCGGTGTGTGTGTATGTGTGAGCTGGATTAAGAGTATTTTCTCATTACGGCAGTGTCTGAACGAGTAGAAAGTGCTTCTCACATTGTTTTACAGCATCCTGAAACCTCAAAGCTCAGCACTAAGCGGCATAATATCCTGTAGTCCCACACAGATGCCTTGGCCTCAAACTGTGTCGTCACGAATTGTTCATGAGCCAGACGTACTGGACGTCATCTATCAGACTTTTTCAGAATGAATTATTCCAAAGCAGTGCCACGTGCACAATAAAGTTTCTGGGAGACAGATTTGCTGGGGCATTTTACCTGAAATCAGAGCTGGTCTTTGTGAGTCCAGGCTGTCACTCAGGTCATCTGAAGGACCCACCTACATGAGCTGTGTTCTTCTGAGGATCCAGCCCCTGAATTTGGATACAGCTCGTAGTTCACGTCGCATGGGAAGTGGGCTGCATCCAAAGCAAACTACTATGCAAGGCACTGACCATTGGAAGCATTTGAGGTCTAGTGTCTTGCTTTAAGACACTTTTACGTATGGACAGGAGGACCTGGACACACAGGACACGTGAATGCTGCACATGTGATCAAGTAAAATACTGGCTTACGAATGAATAAAGATGGAAAACACCTTGAAGAAATAGGTGTTACATTACAAGTCAAAGCAGGAGCTGTAAAACAGAAACTTCAGATTCTTAATCCTGAATTCTAAAACTTGAATTTGTTTTTCTAAACTCAGCCCAGACGATGTTTCAGAGTTACAACACTTCTATTAAACAGCCCCTGTTCTACATATACACTTCACATTGTACAGCATATACCTGAGTCCTCACATTTATTCTGTTAACTGTGGTTACATTGATCTGCATATGATGTACGTGCCTCCTGTGCCCGTGTGTGTGGCAATGTCTTAAATACAATAAAATACAAATCCAACCCACAGTAATGTCTGATGTGCAGTACAGACAACACTAAACTGTTGTTATTGTGACTGCTGTTTAAACGTGACAACCAGACTTGCTCCAGAGATTTTGAGACTGGCAACTACCCTGCCACTGTGTGTGTGTGTGTGTGTGTGTGTGTGTGTGTGTGTGTGTGTGTGTGTGTGTGTGTGTGTGTGCGCTCGGACTTTAGCTGCCAGTCTGTGTTAACCTTGGCTGATGTTCCATTAACCAGAGACAGGGGTTTCCTTAACCTGACAATGCACTGACAACAGGAAAACACACACACACACACACACACACAGACCAATGAAAACACTTTTGTAACGTGCACAGACACAAACTGTTTGTCAAGCGAATGAAACAACACTAACTGCTCACACCTCTATAGAAATGGACCCTGATGGTTAAACGGATAGATAGATGTATAGACAGATAGAGATGAATTATGGTGGAGAAAAAGATGGAGGAGAGAGAGAGGTGAGAATGACAATAGTGGCAAGATGCCTGATTCTTCCTGCCTGTCTAACAAAAAGAGGGACAGAAAGCTAGAAAGAGATGTAGAGAGAGAGACAGAGAATGAGCAAGACAGTGACAGAGGGAGAGAAAGCAAGGTGGAAAGAGAGATGGAAATAGAGATGGAAAGAGAGATGTCTGGTTAACAAGGTGCTGAGCACGACAAGCCCTGGGGAGTCCACGCTCCCTTACCCTCTAAGATTAGATATCTCTCTCTCTGTCGATCCCACTCTCTCTCTTGTTGCGACACA
This sequence comes from Epinephelus fuscoguttatus, assembly GCF_011397635.1. Taxonomy (NCBI): domain Eukaryota; kingdom Metazoa; phylum Chordata; class Actinopteri; order Perciformes; family Serranidae; genus Epinephelus; species Epinephelus fuscoguttatus. The sequence continues at coordinate 20,897,500 of NC_064753.1, read as the reverse complement.
AGGGGAACATGCCACTATCACAGGGGGACGCCCCGGGAACCATCGCTGCCCCCCCTTTCTCTCTCCCTCTCTGCTGTCTGATTTAAAATCACTCTCTTTCTCTCATCCCTCTTCATTCTCTTTTCAGCCTCCCCCTATCTTATTGAATTTGAACATTTTGTTTATTTGTGCAGCAGCTGTAGTGATAAAGGGACATTAAATATCATGTAAATCACATGTCTGGAAAGAGGGTGTCATATGCTGTGCAGATTGTAAAGCCATTTGTGACAAACTTGTGAAACATAAATGGAATTTACTTGACCTGACTTGACTGTGTTAATATCTGAAATATACAAGAGGCTTGCTATCAGCTCTTATCATATGGTGCTTACTAGGCCTGCCCCCAACTACGAATTTTCCTAGTCGTCAAATAGTCATCATTTAGGGCCATTAGTTGACCAGTTGCCCGTATGTTTACGATGTTGATTTAATTAATAAATATATATTTTGGGTGGGGCAACACAATGGTTTGAGTTCAAGGTCCGAGAAAAAATAGTATCAGTAACATTGTTAACACTGTGCTACATTACAGAGAAATACAAAACCGTACTAATGAACCTTCATTAATATAGGCCTATATTTTATCTACAAGTGCACTTCACACACTGAGCAAGCCGCCTGTTAATGACGCTGTCCGCAAAGCAGTAATGATTGTGCTAAGTGACCAATGGGCATGTAGCTACTTACATGTTTCATATGATACGTCATGTTTGCAGTCAATGAATGATAGGCAAATGTTTGCCTGCAGAGTTTTCATATCACCTTGGGTTCATCCTTCACCTTCCCACACTTTAGATATCCTGCCCGACACATTATTAACTAACCTGTGGAATAACCGCAAGCACCAGTCCTGTAAATTAGAGGCCGTATACCTGCGCGTCTTGAAAAGCCTTGAAAACATGAGGTCAGGCCATGGGTGCTACTCTTGTGTCTTTTTTGTGCCTTCCAGGCCCTGTTTATAAGTGTGTTGGCCTATCATCCACTGGACAGATGTAAAGCTCTGGGTAGCCCTGCACTAAAATGATCAACTTTTCCATATTTATCACAGACTGAATATTGACGGAAGAAGGGAAAGATATCTGTCAGCTGAGATTGGTTTGTAACGTGACTTGTGTCTGACTGCTGAGCGTGGCCACTTCCTGTGTCTGTCCTTTCAAATTAAATTCCCACATGGTCCAGTCAAACAGGTTTTGACTTATTTCAACAAGGCGCAGCTCCTCACAAAGTTTCCAGTAAGACCAGTGAAATCTTGCCGATGAATG